>NC_067407.1:61160465-61463179 GCF_009764475.1 Pristis pectinata
CATTTACCAGCTTCCTCCTAGACACCTACTGACTAAATAGTCAGGAATAGTCTCTGAATTTAAACAGAAACCAGTTTCCATAATATCGACAGCCATTAGTTTTAGTCACTGGTTAGCAGACCTATCCTGTCTGACTTCCAAGAGGTTCATGCTGACACTTAAGTGGATGGAGCTTCTCTCTGAGCATCTCTTGGTTTTTCTCTGCTGTTGTACTTCTTACCTTGTGATGCCAAGCCTCAAGAGGATCCATCTCTGCTGCAATGCCTTCCAAACATGCCTGCTGGGGAAATCACCCAGCAAATATCAGAACACACTTCATGGCTCCTTGAGATGCATTAGGACATTGCAATGTACTTATAACCAGTGAGATATGTTTGAAGTGTGACTACTATTGTGATTTCAGATTTTATATTATCATATCCTTATGTGACATAGAAAGAGGCTATTCTGTTCATTGAGTCTATGCCAGTTTGCGGAGCAACCCCAATAGGAATCAGCTCTTATCATGAACACCCATAATTTTGCATTCTTTGAAGCAGCTGCACAGGAGGCTTACTTAGATAAGAACATGGAAGAGGGATATCAGTTAAATAGGGAGATGGTTCCCCTTCTAGCAGTGTGGATAAGGGGCAGACCTAATGGAAGTATTCAAAATTCTGGGTGTTCATAAGAAGAGCAATGGTGAGAAATAGCTGACTCCCAACAAAGGTTTTGGTGGTCAGAGATTGCACACATAAAATAATTGGAAAGAGTCCTTAAGGGAAGTAAGGATAAATTTCCCCATGCAGAGGTCTATTTCGGTCTGAAACACTCTACCTAAAATGGTGATTGATTCAAATGTGACTGAAATTTAAATATAATTGAAGAAATATTTGAAGCAGATTAATTTTCAGGTTTGTGTGGAGAAAGCTGATCTAAGCTCTTTCATGGTGCCAACACAGGGACAGTGTGTTGCATGGTCTCATTCTATGCCATGTTCAAAATACAATTGAGCAGGAGACTATGTGGAAAAATCCATTACAAGCAGTTAACGCTACATTGTAAGACTGGAATGGTCTATCAGGTTCCTGCATTCCAAAGGAGGATGCTATATGTTAGGCCCATTTGTAAATAAAACGCACCATGCAATGATGGAGAGCAGGGTGATTCTGAGCGCTATTTTGGGTTATAGCTGAATTTGTTGATTTTGACTAAATTGGTGACATAGGAGAGTAAAATGGGATTGGTGTAGATGGGGCCTTGATGGTCAATGAGCTAAAGGGCCTGTTTGTGTGCTATATGAGTCCAAGGCTCTATAAAATAAGGGAAGGGATGGTGAGTGCTTGTGATTTTTACAAGTATGTCTGTATTCATAAGCACTAGTTTGCATTAATATGTTTTTATTTGCAAGCATTCAATAGGTCGAAATATAACACTTTGCTCAACAATATCAAGCAGGCAAAATAATAAGAAAGACTGAAAGCTTGCAGCTGTCTCCAAGCCAAATATAATCCTCAATGACGATTCTGATGGGGTACAAATCTGGGATTAATTTGCTTACAGTCTGGTGCCTTCTGTTCTGTCAGGTACAGATTGTCCTGTTCCATACTTTATAAATCATTAAAGCATTTGTGGGCATCATCTTTCATTGCATTTAATGAGAAGCTGAGAACAGTACAAGGCTCATAATGCAAGTTGCATTTAAGACTGAAAAGGTTAAGGAAATGATGAGGTCAGCCAATACATTGTCATGGTTGGCTTTCAGAAGTCTATTGTGTGTAGAAAGAAGAACAATTGCAAGAGAGGAGGAGATTTGCCAGTTTAGCCTATAAAGCCCACATCCCTTGAGTGAGTATAAATTAGAGGTTCAAGGATTTTGAGAGAGTGAGATAGTGGATTAAAATAGAACAGTGTGTAACAACCCTTGAATTCAGCAAAGTGAGGACAAGGGAAAAAGGAAAATGTGTAGGACAACATATGTGAAGTTTGGGAAGAACAATAAAGGAAAATTCCAAGTTATAAACATAGAACAGAATTAAACTGTGGAAGACAAAAGGGATTGGACGGAATGAGAAGTTATAAGTTTTCCTTGTGCCTTGTCCAGAAGTTCAAGAGAGGGGAACTGGAAATGCTTTCCCATAGATTTATTGTCAGTTCAATGAATTATCACTAGTGCAGAGTTATACCCCTCACTCCTACCAACTCTGGCATTGATGTTACAACCTAATTATCCCCAATGCATCAGGCTGACGGACTGTATACCTGGATTAAATTCCGGTATGAATCACTGTAATTGTGTGCACCATTTTTGGAAGTTCTGACTTCGAGAAGTGGAATTTGTAATTTGGAATTTTTGACACACAATGCTGCTTTACTCCAAACATATCCATCACATTTTTTGATGGTCATGGGTAGGCTACAGCAAAACTAATTGAATCTCTAATATAAGCACCTGGCATACACACAGACACACTAGAAAACGCATGCAACCTTTGTCCAGTTTTGATTATTTCAGAGGCATGGTCAGGAGCAGTTGTGCCTGTTATGTTTATGTTGCCTTTATAGTTCTTATTGCAGACTCTCAACTCCCATTCTAATGACAGGTGTGATCTGCAGAGGAGATGGTTCTGAGTTTGCAGAACATTAGTTTGACCCTCACATGATGAATTACTCATTGCTCAATCTTTGTAGATATGTACAATGCCCTTATTGAGAATATAATTGAGCAAATTCTTGTCTTTTAATTGTATTGCAACTTCTTCGCCTGGTTTAGTGTCTCTTCATGGCACTGATGCCTCAGAAGAGTTGGCATTCCAAAATGCTTCACTGATTTAATTATAATCCCATAGCTGGCCACCACCTATGTTAACTTGCATAATATCTCACGAACAACAGCAATGAGTAACAAGTTTATGGTTGGGTTGGTGGAAGCCCAAGTGTTGGTTGGAACACATTGAGAACTTATTGCCCTTTATTGAAATAGTGCCCAGCTGAAAAATCAGACCAGGTCTTGGTTTTGTTGTGGTACACAACATCTGGTCCATGGAATTGGTCTGTCCATTCTTACAGTCCCTGCTCCTTGTCTTCTGCTCACGAACCAGCTACCCTAACAATCCAGATGCACATGGGAACTGGGAGGATTGCTGTAGGATCTGTGATTGAGGTAGGACTTAACTCTCCTCATCACTCTCTCTACTGGGGTCCCATGGTCCCCTTGGACCACAAATTTGACAAAGAACAGGATCCCAGGAACCATGGACAATGACAGGCTCAAGTCCCAATCCAATATCAACAGGAAGAGATCTGGCTGTATAACACTGGGATACAGCACTGGTGGGGACAGATCTGTCACTGTATAAAACTGAGGTACAGTACTGGTGAGGACAGTTCTGTCACTGTATAACTTAGGTACCGTACTGCTGGGGACAGGTTTGTCACTGTATAGCACTGGAGTACATCATCTTTAGGCACAGGTCTGTCACTATAACACTAGTGAAGAATACTGAGTAAAAGGCTTTGTTTCTCAGATCTACCTTGATGACCTAACTTGAAGAACCTTTCAGGATATTCTCCCTCCTCCTTGTGGTAATGTGTGCTTTGATTAATAAAACAACGTCAATTCCCAAATGTTAATCACTGCTTTCAGTACATCAGCCTTACTTATCATATGCCTTACTTTAAAATACACATAATCTAGCCTTGCATTCCTTCCATGTACTTTATCAACTCCACGTATGCTCTACCAACTAGATTGACTTCCAGATATGACTGTTCCTTGCACCTTACTCTACTCCCATCCTGTGACCCATTAATCTGCTAAATTAGTTCTGTCTGCAACACCTTCAACAAACACCCCACCCTCCACCCCTTCAAGGATGATGGACCTGTTCTGGTTTGGGTGCAACTTTTTTGGCTTGTACAGGTCCCACCTTCCCCAGAAATGGACCCAGTGATCCAGAACTCTGAAGTCTTTCCTTCTGCATCATCTGCCACATATTCTTCTGATCTATTCTCCTATTCCTCACTAACTTGTACATGGCACCATGGAGATTACACCTTGGGTGTCCTGTTTTTTAATTTTCTATCTAGCTTCCAAAATTCAGGTTAGAGTAACTTATTCATTATTTTAGCTACATCATTAGTACCGATGTGAACCACAACTTTAGACATTTTCCACTTTAGAATGTCCTGAAACCTTTTGCAAAACATCCTTGACCTTGACACCAGGGAGGCAACACACCATCCCGTATTCGCGACTGCAGCCACAGAATCACCTTTCTAATCCCCTCATTATTGAATTTTCAACCACTATTGCCCTTGGACTCTTGCTTTATCTCTTCCCTGTGAAGCTGAGCCACACACAGTGCCATGATCTTAGCTCTGGCTGCATTCCCCAGAGGAACATGCACCCTCACAGTTCTCCCACAGGGTGGAAATGGTTTGGATTGTAAATCTGTCCTTCCCTGCAACAAGGTTTTACACCTCTGGATTGGAGTGCCATGTGAATGATGGTACTTGCAACAATGCAGCACTCTTTCAGCGTGGCACTGGATGTTCAGCATGTTGGGGTTGATGGTGACAGAATCGCTTAATGCAGTCATCTTCAGATTAACCAGAGAAGAGGCATCTTCTCACAGTGGCACTAGTTGCATTATGTACTTGAGCAGTAATCAATTTCACATTGAAAGTACTTATTGGGAATATCAATTCAGTCACTCTGTGATATGTAACTGTCCAAGGTCCTGCCTGGCAGTTTGAATACCAGAGCAATCAGGGACTTAAGACCCATCTCACCAGAAGAGTACACTCATTAGTCCCTTCAGGTTCACGTGATACCTTTTGGAAAAAAAACTCTCCTATCTGTTATATTTGGCAATGAAATATCCCTATCCTTGTTAATTAGTTCCCTTGGAAATTGTAACAAAGTATAATTACACAGGATTCTCAGCAGTCTATTGTTCATGTTGTATTCTGCCTTGCCACATCTCTGACACTTGAAATTATACTTGATGCTAGCAGTGGTGTCGATTTAAAAAAAATGAGCAGAGCATACATTTTCAATTCAAATATTCTAATACAGGCAAGTCATTTTCCCTTTGGCTGCTGTGTTGGTTCAAGTAGTAGTTGGGAGCTGTTGGTGCTATCCAGGCAGAGATTTCTGCTGAGTCTGCTTCAGTCCATTTGTTGAAGGTATAACTCTGAGGCAGTGGGGTGTACCTTTCGTCAGTCAGACTTATTGTGAAATGGTCCCAACAAAAGAGACAAAACCTGAGAAATCATGTCCTTCACTGCATTTCTCTCAATTGAATAACACCGTACAATGTGACAATTGACCAATAATAAATAATGTCATCAAAATGAACATTGCCTTCCCTCATTAATGTTTGTCAACCAAAAAGGAAAATGAAGAATAGATCAGGAAATGAGAATTTCAGAATTGTACATGGATATTCTCAAGTTAGTTATTTTCCATTCTTATTTTCTTTGCTTATTATAGTTTCAAGTGTTACGGACTCAGTGAAAGTCCCTTTAAGATAGAGAGTGTGTGTGTATGTGTGTGTGGGGCGTGCTTACGTCAATAGAAGATAAAGGACGTAATGACGTTGTTGAAGAAGAAGAAGAAGAGAAGGGAGAGAGACACCAGCCTGCTAGTTTTCTCTATCGATGGATGAGAAACAATAACTGCGTCTGCCACTGAAATCCATGTATGGAAGTTGGAAGTATTCCGATGGAGTTCACTTTGTTGCTGACCTGTAGAAGGAAACAGGTATTTGTGTGTGTGGACGACCACGATTCGGATGCTTTTCGGGGTGAGGAAGTCACTACCGAGTAAACACTGAAGTGTCGCTGGGGTTCCATCGTGGAACATTTGGATTTCGTATGTATTCTCTCTCTGTTTTTCTACATCTACGTCTTATCTTCAGACAACGGTGGTTGTTGAAGAAGCCCTTGCTCATGTTTCACCTTATGGCTTGCGGAACTGAACTTTAAGAACCATTCCTGAACTTGGAGTTTGGGACTTTGCCACACACACACGAAGAGTTTAGTTTTGGGGTTAATGTTCAATGTTTAACATTTTTGAATTCTAACATACTAACATTTTTACTTCTATTTTACGTATTATCATAAGTAGTGATTAATAAAATAGTTTTTAACACTGAATCATGCTCGGTGTGTTTCCTTTGTTGCTGGTTCGTGACACAAGTGATTGCTCCTGTTGATCTTGTAACTATGTAGGTCACAGATTCAGCAATTCCTTATGTGCCCTGTACTGGCTCAAGGATCATGTGTTCAATAGCATTTGTGAGATGGCCTCCCAGTGAGACCAGCTCAACACTACTTCGTTGCTCTGTGGATATGGTTTTCTTTTTGTTTGGATGCCTGACTGATGTCAGTGGCCAGTGCACACGATGAAGCTGATGAACGCTGATGGGATCACTGAATAATTGGTTGCATGGAAAGTAAGCAAAATAACCTCTGCTGCATTGTTGGGAGTTAAGACTGCTTTAGCCCTTTTGTTCAAAGGGACATTGTTATTGACCACCCAGAGTGTGTTAAAAGAAATACTGCATCTTATCAACTAACTGCTTCAGTTGTTGCTTGATTTAATGATGTAATCTGCTCTGCAATTTCCTTGAATGTTCTGACATACAGTATATATTCACCAACATCTGTAAAAGTAGTTCCATATTCAATTCACTTTTTCACTTTGAGCTTCAGCTATTGGTTATTAAGTTCATGATTTTTTGACAAAAATGAAGATATTACATTCTTTAACTCTTTCATGCAGTGTATGGATACATTGCAGGCTTGATGAAGTATTTGACCAAAGATTTGATAATCCAAGATCTTTGATGACCTGAGAAAATTCATGTACAAATATCTTATTGAATTTTTGGACTGGCAGATTTTCCTTGAAAGACATGGGAAGTAAATATTTTAAATTTGCTTCAAATCAGTCCCTTCAATGATGATATTATTCAAATCCAGGCAATTAAAACCAGCCTCTGAAATGAAGTGCCCAGCCCAGAGAAATTCTGTTCATGACAAATATAACAATGTGGTTGTCTCCAGTTCAATCAACGCTGTGGTTTCTTTTTCTAGATATTTCATATTAAGAAACTTCGGAATAAAGGTCATACTAATCATCTTGTAGTTTACCAAAGCAGTTTAAAACCTTTTAATTTGGACATTGGAATGTCACTAATATTGCTATCAGTTCCTAGTGCTGTTTAATGCATAAATTTACAGAATAAATTTAAAAGTTGAATTTTAGTGCCACCATTTGATAATGAGGAGGGTTAGATGATAAAATTAGTAGTTAATGTAAATTGGCTGGTCATCTGTTCACTTCCTTGCGGTTGACTGTGAAATGGTGAGCAAGGGAAACAACTCTTATCTGGGAGATAATGAGGTAGGCCCCACAGGTGATGGAAGGTTGAAGGACAGAGACTAAAATAAAAGCAGAGTTTGAAGAAAAGTAAACCCCATCCTCAAAAATAACAGTTATGTCAAAAATATTATCTGGGTTCAGTTTATAGATGCCCAATAGGATACTAAATTGCTAGATATCACCCCACACCTTTTTTTTCAATATTGCAAACACTCACTATCTCTGTAGACTTGCACCAAATTTTGAATGACACAACCAAAGTCTCGGTTTGGTTGTTGGTTGAGTCTAACATGTTAGATATCCCTAATGGAACATGGTGACCAAAATTGCCTTTCAGCTGAGGTTGGGATTCAGTCTTTGTACTGATCTCTGATCAGTTCTGAGGATTTAGACTTATCTCTCCGAGGATTTAATGAGTAAGAACCTCATTACTCTTGACTGGAAATCACTTTTTGTGCCATACATCTGTTGTTTGCCAGGGATTTTTCCTCAAAAGCATCAGCTGTCAGCACTCCTTCTCCCACTTTCCCACCCGCCCACCATCAGAAACTGCTGGCTGCCCACCCCAGAGATAACTCCTTGATCCAGCATGACCTCCAGTATGGTCTTCATCTGGAATCCCAGCTCCCAACACCAGCATGGGGTTATCTTGGTGCAGTGGCCTTCTCAGTACAGACTGCCTTGGCTTAGGGGCATGTTTGAGAGCAGGGGTTGTGTCAGTGGAGGTTTCTGACTGCACTCACAGAATCGTTTTGACAGCTGGTGAGGCTCCCCATAACCCCTCTCCTCCTACACTTGGGATCTGTTGGTGCTAGTCAGGACTATTGAATATTCATGGAGATTCTGTAACAAAAGTGAAAATATTTTTGAAAAAAATTAAAGATACCATTTTTTCTGTACATTTAGGAAGTTAAAAAAGTATTCCCACACACTAAAATTGATGAAATTCATTGAAACTAGCACACAAATTCATCATACAAACTCAGCTACTTCCATTTGTTCCAGAAGCCATCATCTCCCATTCATTTGAAATGGGCCGTCATACTTGTGCCAGATTTAAGCCCATGCAAGCTCAGTGGGCAGGTTTCCCAGGCTGTCACTCTATCAGAGTAGGACAGGCAGAAGATACCACAGTCACTGCCGATTCAGCCTAAATCCAGCTCCAGGAACCGGGACGTCCATCGGGATAGAGTGCAACTTAGTGGCGCAGTGAGTGGAGCTGCTGCCACACAGTGCCAGAGACCTGGGTGCTGTCTTGACCTCGGGTGCTGTCTGTGTGAAGTTTGCATGTTCTCCCAGTAACTGCGTGGGTTTCCTCAGGGTGCTCCGCTTTCCTCCCACTTCCAAAAGATGTGCAGGTTGGTAGGTAAATTCGCTGCTGTAAATTGCACCTGGTGTGTCGTTGAGTGGTAGAACCTGGATGGGAATGTGAAGAGAATAAAATGGGATTAATGGAAATGTGAGGTTGATGGTTGGCACTGACTGTGTGTACCAAAGGGGCTGTTTCCGCGCTGCTCTGAGTTGCTGATCGGATAAGGGCTAGCTTTAGCACTGGTATTGGGACAGAAAAATCTGCATCAAAGTCCAGGTACAAAAGAATTTAATGTCGTGCCCATGAAGTAATTCTTCATTTGTGGCTGGACACTGGTTGACAACAGGCTGTGTGATGGCATGCTCCAGTCTGTCTTGGAAAGATCAAAGATCAGACTTATTCTCAACTCACTGTGGCTCAATCCCATATAGTGGCATGCAAAGGTTTGGGCACCCCTGGTCAAAATTTCTGTTACTGTGAATAGCTAAGCGAATAAAAGATGACCTGATTTCCAAAAGGCATAAAGTTAAAGATGACACATTTCTTTAATATTTTAAGCAAGATTACTTTTTTATTTCCATCTTTTACAGTTTTAAAATAACAAAAAAGGAAAGGGTCCCAAAGCAAAAGTTTGGGCACCCTGCATGGTCAGTACTTAGTAACACTCCCTTTGGCAAGTATCACAGCTTGTAAACGCTTTCTGTAGACAGCTAAGGGTCTTTCAATTCTTGTTTGGGGGATTTTCACTCATTCTTCCTTGCAAAAGTCTTCTAGTTCTGTGAGATTCTTGGGCCGTCTTGCATGCACGCTCTTTTGAGGTCTATCCACAGATTTTCGATGGTGTTTAGGTTGGGGGACTGTGAGGGCCATGGCAAAACCTTCAACTTGAGGTAGTCCATTGTGGATTTTGAGGTGTGTTTAGGATCGTTATCCTGTTGTAGAAGCCATCCTTTTTTCACCTTCAGCTTTTTTATAGACGGTGTTTAATGTTTGCTTCCAGAATTTGCTGGTATTTAATTGAATTCATTCTTCCCTCTACCAGTGAAATGTTCCCCGTACCACTGGCTGCAACACAAGCCCAAAGCACTCCCGTGCTTAACAGTTGGAGAAGTGTTCTTTTCATGAAATTTTGCGCCCTTTTTTCTCCAAACATACCTTTGCTCATTGTGGCCAAAAAGTTCTATTTTAACTTCATCAGTCCACAGGACTTGTTTCCAAAATGCATCAGGCTTGTTTAGATGTTCCTTTGCAAACTTCTGATGCTGAATTTTGTGGTGAGGACGCAGGAAAGGTTTTCTTCTAATGACTCTTCCATGAAGGTCATATTTGTGCAGGTGTCGCTGCACAGTAGAACAGTGCACCACCACTCCAGAGTCTGCTAAATCTTCCTGAAGGTTATTTGCGGTCAAATGGGGGTTTTGATTTGCCTTTCTAGCAATGCTACAAGCAGTTCTCTCGGAAAGTTTTCTTGGTCTTCCAGACCTCAACTTGACCTCCACCGTTCCTGTTAACTGCTATTTCTTAATTACATTATGAACTGAGGAAACAGCTACCTGAAAATGCTTTGCTATCTTCTCATAGCCTTCTCCAGCTTTGTGGCCATCATTTATTTTAATTTTCAGAGTGCTAGGCAGCTGTTTAGAGGAGCCCACGGCTGCTGATTGTTGGGACAAGGTTTGAGAAGTCAGGGTATTTATAAAGTTTTGAAATTTGCATCACCTGGCCTTTCCTAACGATGACTGTGAACAAGCCATAGCCCTAACAAGCTAATGAAGGTCTGAGACCTTGGTAAAAGTTACCTGAGAGCTCATTTCTCTGGGGGTGCCCAAACTTTTGCATGGTGCTCCTTTGCTTTTTTCACTCTAAAATTGTACAAAACAAAAATAATACACTAATTTTGCTTAAAATGTTGAAAATAATGTTTCACCTTTAACTTTATGACTTTTGGAGATCAGTTCATCTTCTACTCACTTAACTATTCACAGTAACAGAAATTTTGACCAGGGGTGCCCAAACGTTTGCATGCCACTGTATGTTCTCAATATACAGAGCCTGGCTCAAAGCTGAATATTGTTGCCAATGCTATCCCAGTACTATAATAGTGTTGGAGCTACGCAGGTGATATTTTTCCACACCAGGTTTTATCTGCAGTGGGAAAATATGAACAGCCTGGAAAGGTTCACAAATCCCTCCACTGATTACAGCATAGAATACAATACCATCATGGAATATGGATTACTTGCAGAGAACTCTAATACCTTCTGGTAGCACAGTGGTTAATGCAGGTGTGTAAAGTTCCTTTGTTCTCACTTTTAATGCACTCATTAACTCACAAAATAAGCAAATGATGCACCATGGAATGTTGCACAGGCATTCGTCAGTGTACTTACTGGAAGAAATTAAATCCTTTGTGCTTGGTGTGGAGGTAATTGGCTGTGTCTATGAACAACAGTTCACAATTTCAAGTTGCCCAGGGCAGGAAAAAGATTGAAAATATATATCATTAATACATTATATTATATGTATAACGTGCTTTTCCAATCAGGTTAAACCAGTCTGCAAAGCCAGCAAAAATGTTTTTTTAATTGGAAAGTAAAGAGCTACAAATACTGGAAATCTGAAAAAAAGCACAAAATGGTGAAGAAGAGAAGGATGCTCTGATAAAAGACCGACAGGCTTTAAGCAAAAGGAAAACAAACAGGGTGAAAAACTCAGTGATGCTGGAGGAACTCAGCAGGCCAGGCAGCATCCATGTAGAGAAGCAGGCGGTCAATGTTTCGGGTCAGGGCCCTTCTTTAGAAGGATCCTGACCCGAAACATTGACCGCCTGCTTTTCTCCATAGATGCTGCCTGGCCTGTTGAGTTCTTCCAGCATCATCGTGTTTTTTGTCTAGGTTCCAGCATCTGCAGTCCTTTGTTTCTCTAAAACAAACAGAGTGCCTGGTCACATTCTGTACAGCTTGCATCAGGCTATCCTGACACTATAATAGTATTGGAGCTATGCAGGTGATATTTTTCCAGTGATGTCAGGTGACATCATCACCTGACATTTAGCACTGAGTTACTTTTCAGGAAGAAATAATTCATCTCCAAACAGCCAAAGTGGGGATTTGGATCCATCCAACTTCACAAGGGGAAAGATTTTCTTTTGTAAGCCGCAGAAACAGTGGAATAAAGATTCATCAGAGGTTATTAGTTTTAATTGGTCATAATTTATGCCAATCTTAAGTGTAATTTGAATTCCCTCTTTACACAGTTTTGACATTTTACATGGTACTTGTCCTGCAATGAGTCTCTCCATTACAAGCCACAAATGGGTCTAAACACCACTAATGAATTGATTTCTGCTCTGCTTTCTTGTAGTCCTCCTAAGACTCTACAGAGATAAATAACATCAATTATTTTGAGGTGATTTTTTTTCTTTGCATCATCAATGTACAGGTAGCATTTTTATAAAGATAGAGAAGGTTGAATCTCTTCTAATTTGTGAAGTTCAACCTTTATCTCAATGACAGCTCAGAGGAATGACCACTAAGAGGCCTTCTGTAAATCAGAGCTAGTGTCTGCTATTGCATTACAAATTGGTGTTATTAAAAATAATTTGGTACCTTTCATCTTCCTTCAATGCTTAGAACTTGTCACTGGTTGTTGTAAAAAGCAATACTCTAGGCATTCAACAACCCTTTGTCCCTGGCTCTGCTGTTATGAAAATGCCCATGTTTACTAGCTTGTTTTGTTAAAAATTAAACAAGGGTTTAACTCCAGGATTGGTGCCCAATTGCTCTCTTTAGAGATGAGTATGTTTACAAGCAGCTCCATGTATATTAAGAAACTATGAGAGATAGAAAAATTAAAGTGTTTATCCCAGTGATGGACATTGTACAACATTGGAAAAAAGAAGAGGTTCTGCCAAACTTCAAACTGACCAGTAAGCACAGAGCCCATGGAAGCAGTCTATGATGTAAGAAGAACCCATTTAAAGATACTCTGGAGATTGTGCCCATAGAGTAAATGAAATCATCTCTCAGGAAGCAATAAGCTTTGTTTCTTTGATGTGAAGAACCATCATTATTGATTACCATTGTTGAGATGATGCTCATTACATTCCAGCTCTTTCCAAGTGCAATTAGTAATTAAATCAAAATCATCACAATAATGCACAGCAAGGTGTTTGTAGTCCATTGTTTTAGGCCAATTGTTCTTTACCTATCCTATACCAAGTACTGGCCACTGATTGAGCCTTCTTCTCATTGACTTTTGTAAGTTCCTGATCCCCAATCAAACTGAAATATCTTTTTCTATTTCTGTTTGTAACCTCATTTCCCCAGCTGTCATTTTCTCTTGTCCTGCAACAACCCAGTTCGAAACAACCTGTCCATTCATCTGATTCTGGCTTCTCATGCTTTCCCCAACCCTGCCAGCATTGGTGACCATGCCTTCATCTGTCTAGTCATTATCATTAGTGGCCATCCCATTAAATGGCAGAGCAGGCTAGAGGGACAAGTAAGCTGTTCCTAACTTGTATGTTGTCATGTTCATAGCGTCATAGATTCGAACAGCGCAGAAACAGCACCTTCAACCCACCATGTTCATGCTGCCTGTAGTACCCATCTACACTGATCCAATTTACCCACATTAGTTCTGTATCCTACTGTGCTTTGCAATTCAAGTGCTTGCTTGATGATTTTTAAATATTGTGAGAATATCTGCTTCCACCACCTCTTCATCCAACACATTATAAATGCTAACCACCCTCCGTGTGGAAAAAAATGCCCCCTCAAATCCCCTCTGAACCTCATATCTCTCACCTTTAACCCATACCCTCTTGTCTTAGAAGACCAAACCATGAGAAACAGATCTTTACTATCTATCCTACCTATCCCCCTCATAATTGTATATCTCTGTATCGGGTCACACGCAGCCTCCTCCACGCCAGGGTAAACAAACCCAGCCTATCCAGTCCCTCCTTATGATTGAAATGTTCCAATCTGGGCAACATTCCAGTTAATCTCTTCTGCACTCTCTCCAGTGCAATCATGTCCTTTCTAACGTGATTCCATTCCTATGACTAGGGAGTTCAGCAGTGAAGTCACTGAAAACCTAAACAATGGAATCCAATTTTTACAACCTCTATACGGCAAGGTTTGATTTTCTACTCTGATGTCCTAAAAAAATTGAGGGAAATTTTCACAGGACCTGTCTCAATGTCCATTGTTCAAATGTGAGCCTCAACTATAAATCCTAGCATAATGGCTATTAAGGGGCTAACTCTAATTCATAATTAGCCAGTCTCAGTCTCAGTCAGGTGGAAACATATGTGATATGGTTGTTTTTTTGAGGGTGTTAGCTCTGTCTTTTGGAAGAGATGTGTGCCTTCTGGAGTCAATGTAAAAGATCACGTGGTAAGTCTGAAGATAAAGCAGATTATCTGGGTTGTTGTCACATTACTTTTCATGAACCTGAAAGAAGCACAAGTTAGTTGTTTTTTCGCATACTGTTGTTAGTGACAACATTTCAATAATGTTCAGTGAGCTCGACAATGCTTTATTTCAACCAGACACTCCAAAAGCTTTCTGTAATTTTCGAGAACTAAGGAAGGTAGACAAAGTAACCAGCCAGGGCTCCTGCATCAAGTCACTATCTGACATGCATGTGTAGGCTTTGCTATTGATACCTTACCAAATTGCACCATCCCAGCTGACCAAAGAAGACTGGGCAGCAAGGGAAACTAACAGACTGTACTTGGAGCCTGTGGATCTGTACATTGCTGTCACCTTGGGGACAGAGGATGTTGCCAGTATGAATGCATTAGCCATGAGCTGAAGTTCCCAACTGTGACAGACCTAAGCCTGGAAATTCAGATGCTTTGATATTACCAACACCACCTCATACAAGATAGGGCAATTAGGAGGTGGCCAGTTCTAAGAACAAGGTGGTAAGTGTACCTTCCCCATGGATGTCAAAGCAGTAAAGAAATGCTGTATTCATGCATTTGGTATCAGCGTCAAGAATAAGCTGGTCTGGCATCTCTGTGACCATCCAATGGGATGTTCAAATGTCTCGTGACTCTGTCAATTACTCTGAAGTTGAATTTGCACTGCATTCATCAGCATCTATGCCCTGTCTCTGGATGGGACCCAGGAGAACTTTACACCAACTTTGAGCAATTTTTGACAAGAGTTTCGATGGGAGATGAAGCTTTCCTCCTTGCAACTACAATGTAAGAGTTAGAAAGAGCATAAACCTATGAATATTCAGAGGAATAGAGATGCAGCACAGAAATGGGCCCTTTGACTCACTGAGTCTGCACTGATTATCAACCAGTCATTTACTCTGATCCTACATTAATACATTTGCAAAGATACGATTGACAAGAAAGAGATGGGGAGGAGTCGTCCTCTTGACAAAATGCTTGGAACACAGTTTTGTCATAACTATCATCATGTTTTATCAGATAGATGAGCATGAAACTTCATAGCAACAACCCTGATTCAGGTCATCATTTGAGCGAGGGGCACAAGAAAGTCCACATGACCTACACCACAACAGGTGCCAATGACTGCTGGACCAATCACTGCCAAGTCCTCTCTGTCTTCTGCATTAACCTGGCCCATGAAGACAATGGCAATATGTACTCTGCCACTGGGAGATCACTGGCAAAGGACTCTAGGATATGCCAAAGGAAGCTCTTCTCAGCCAACAACTCACTGCAGACTGATGACTCATAACCAACAGGAGTCACTGTGGTCAAGGTCATCGATTATTTTACTGAAGTATACGAGAGTGGGCTTCAAAAGTCCAGAAGACAAAGGCCCTTCACCAAGCTGCCCCCTTTATAAATGATGCCCCACACCTATCAACAATCAAGATCCACAATAAGACCCTGGAAAGCGTAGATTGTTTTCATTATATTCAGGACCCATCTTTCTGGGGAGGCAGGCATCAATGAAAAATTCCCCATTGCCTCCAGTGTGTCACCACAACCTTCATCCCATTGAGGTAAAGAATGACTGAAGGCCAAGACTTCAAGCTTGGCACTAAAGTTATGGTGTACCAAGCAGGCATGATATTCACCTTCCAGGATAGACAAGCTGATGACAGCATCTCTCCCAGGCTGCTGTCTCCAGCACTGAGGCTCTGCTCATATTCAACCATCTCTAATGGCTGGACTTATAGTCTGCATGCCCATCAGACTCCTGAAACAAGCACTCTGTCCTGTTATGGACTAGGTTACTATTGGTGAATGTTCCCTTAAGATAGGGCATTGTGGGTGTGGGTGTGGGTGTGTGTGTGTGTGGGTGGGTGGCGTGCTTACGTCAACAGAAGATAAAGGATGTAATGATGTTGAAGAAGTCAGTCGGAGTCAGTCAGAGAAGAGAGAGAGAGAAGAGAGAGAGAGACACCAGCCTGCTAGTTTCTCTATCGATGGATGAGAAACAATAACTGTGTCTGTCACTACAACCCACGTGTGGATTATTTGGAGTAATCCGGTGGAGTCCACTTTGTCGTTAACCTGTAGGAGGAAAACAGGTATTTGTGTGGACGGCCACGATTCGGATGCTTTTCGGGGTGAGGAAGTCACTACCAAGTAAACACTGAGGTGTCGTTTGGGTTCCATCGTGGAACATTTGGATTTCGTAATTACTCTCTATTTTCTCTCTACATCTATATCTTATCTTCAGACAATGGTGGTTGTTGAAGAAGCCTTTGCTCATGTTTCACCTTATGGCTTGCTGAACTGAACTTTAAGAACCATTCCTGGACTTGGAGTTTGGAACTTTGCCACACACACACAACGAGTTTAGTTTTGGGGTTAATGTTCAAGGTTTAACTTTTTTTTACTTCTAACATTCTAACATTTTTACTTTTATTTCTCTTATTATCATAAGTAGTTATTAATAAAGTAGTTTTTAACACTGAATCATGACTCAGTGTGTTTCTTTTGTTGCTGGTTCGTAACACTCCACAGCAAGGGATTTACAGGAGGATCAAGGAGGCTTTCAAAGACTCTTTGGGAACATGCAACATCCTCACTGGTCAGTCGGAATCCTTGACATGTCACTGCTCAAAATGGAGAAGCAGCATCTGGGATGGCAGTGAGCACCTTAAACCTCTATGATGGGAACACACAGAGGCCATTTTCAGCAGTAGGAGCAGACAACATCCCAAACAACCCACCCATCTGTCCTGTTGAGCATCTGTTGCTCATCAGCCACCTGAGAACCCATGGTACTGGAGAGAAGCAAGTCATCCACTGTCTAAGAAGATTTCAAATTGGGCCATTTGTACTGGGTTCAAGCAAGGGCTGTCTTTTTATCATTCACCCCAATTTTCTGTTATTCCCCAATGAATGAAAGAACTCTTTGAAAAATGACACAACTCTTGGGCTGGGTTAATGTGCACAAGGTGATTGATAAAATAAAAGATAGTAAAATTGAATTTTAAATGACATCTCTGTCAGAAGCTTGATATTTTTGTGTCATTTTCAACTGTCAGTTCTTTTTAATTTCCCAAGCTGGATCTGTGCCAGGGCATTTTGTCACTTGCCAGAGTTGCTGACAGATAATAGTTGCTTTGTCAGTTTTTTTTTCTCTCTCTACCTCACTAGAGTCATTGGAGGAGCAGCGCACTTACTCTTGATGATGCAGTGTCTCTGTTAATCAAATGACTAAAATACTACCATGCACTTAAGGAGTCACTAAAACAGGCGACTCTAAACTTGGGAGGTCTCCCAATACTCCAGCTACGTTTTCAGACCTCTTTAGTTCATTAGATCATGAATAAAACATTTCTTGGAAGTCACCTCAATGAATCTTTGTGTTCTGATTTAAAGGAAAGATAATTTATTTATAAAGTAGCTTTGACACTGAAGTGCCTTGAAGAATCTTAGCATGGTTGCATTGTGAATGTAGTGATCGTCATTGAACAGAGTGGCAGTACAAAAATGCTTCTGTGTGTTTCTTTCCTCCCATTGTTTAGTAGATCACATGCTAGGTGTAAAATAAAGAATCTTTGGCCCAATAAAGGACCTTCAGAACAACTTTGAAATAACACAGCCCCTTCCTCCCCTACTACCACCCCACTCCCCCTAGCTCTCCTTCATAGCTGCTACACCAGCCATCGACAATCATGTGAACATTCAGCACAGAAGTAGGGCATTCAGTCATCATGCATGTGCTAACCTTCGGTCGAGAAGTCTCCCACACTTTTATGACTCCCACACTTTTTATGCCTGTCACTCTGTATGTCCTCAATTCGAAGTACCCATCCAGCTTCCTAATCGAGTTCATTCTGGAATCAGCTCCCATTTCAGGTCCTGTGTTCCACATCATTGGGTGATGTCCTATCACAATTGTACAGAACGTTGATAAGACCACGCCTTGTGTATTGTGTATAGTTTTGGTCGTTTTACTTAAGGAGGGATACATTTACCACTGAGGAAGTGCAGTAGAGGCTCACCAGACTGATATTTGGCACGTGCAGGTATATGTGCTCCATTCGAGTCTTTCCCCACTTTACCTCTTCGCATCTCACCCATGGCACTACATATCCTTTTCTCCCTCTGACACTGATCCTGCTTCTCCTTAAGTGTAACCATTCTATTCATTTTAACCACTTACTGAAGCAGTAGGTTCCATGTTCATATCACCCTCTAATGAAGACATTTTTCTGATTTCCTTAATGAGTTCATTGTGTTCCATCCTATGTTTTTGAAGCTTTAGTTATGAATATCCTGCAAGTACTTACTTAGTTCCCAAAAAAACAGTTAAATAATCTGAGAGCCCTCTGTTACCATTAGCCCTTCAGAAAAAGAGGCCTCCCAATACAACTGTGACAACACAGTTAGACAGCATGGTGAAGAAGGCACATGGCATGCTTGCCTTCACTGGTTGGAGCTATGAGTACAAGAGTAGGAATGTCTTGTTACAGCTGAGCAATGCATTGGTAAGACCTTACTTGGAGTATTGTGTGCATTTCTGGTTGCCGTGCAAAAGGAAGGATGTGATTAAGCTATAGAATGTGTAGAAAGGGTTCACAAGGATGTTACCGGGACTGGAAAGCTTGAGTTATAAAAGACTTGATCAGCTGGGACTTTTTTCCATGGAGTGAAGGAGGCAGAGGAGTAATCTTATAGAGGTTTACAAAATTTTAACCTTTTTCCCAAGGTAGAGGACTCTAAAACTAGAGGGCATAAGTTTAAGGTAAGAGGGGAAAGATTTAAAGGGGACCTTAGGGGTAAGTTTTTCACACAGAAGGTGGTGAGTATATGGAATGAGCTGCCAGAGGAAGTGGTAGAGGCGGGTACAAATGCAATGTTTAAAAGATATTTGGACAGGTACATGAATAGGAAAGGTTTGGAGGGATATTAGCCAAATGCAGGCACATGGAACTAGCTCAGATAGGCACCTTGGTTGGCATGGATGGGTTGGGCCAAAAGGCCTGTTTCTATGCTGTATAACACCATGATCTATGACTAATACTTGTACCCAATCAGTCTTGGTGTCATCTGTGAAAATTATTTTGCAATTTCTCCAACACAAACCTTTACTGCAAACACAAGAGACTGCAGATGCTGGAATCTGGAGCAAAACAAAAGCTGCTGGAGGAACTCGGCAGGTCAGGCAACATTTGTGGAGGCAAAGGGATAGCTGGTGTTTCGAGTCAAGACCCTGTATCAGGACAGAGAGTGTAACAGGGAGATATCCAGTATAAAGAGGTGAGGGGGAGGTATGAGGCAGGAGCTGGCAAGCAATTGGTGGATCCAGAAGAGGAGGGGTTGATTGGCAGATGGAGCCAGGTGGGGGAGGGAGGGGTGGAGATAGTGACAAAGGCTGGAAGGTGATAAGTGGAGACAAAGGGCAGCAGATTATGGAATCCGATATTAAAAAAAGAAAGGCGGTGAGTGGAACCAGATAGGGGAGGGATAGTGGGCAGATGGGAACAGTGAGGGGAGCGAATAGGGCACCCATTAGATTGAGTGTGTGGGTTATAGTCAGATGGAACCAGGTGGGGGAAGGGAAAGAAACTGGGAAACAAGGACTGAGGATGAGGGACTTTTGGAAAGAAGGGTGTGAGAGGACCTGAGTGAACCAGAAGGAGTGAGGAAGGAATGGAGGGGTGCAGATTACCTGAAATTGGAGAAATCAATGTTCATGCCATTGGGTTGTAGACTACCCAGGTGAAATATGAGTAGTTGTTCCTCAAGTTTGCGTTTGCCCCCACCCTGGCAGCGGACGAGGCCGAGGACAGACAGGTCGGTGTGAGAATGTGGAGGGGAGTTAAAATGGCTTGCACCTGGGAGCTCATGATAGCCATTGCAGTCAGAGCATAGATGCTCAGCAAAGTGGTCGCCTAGTCTGTGCTTTGTCTCACCGAAGTAGAGGAGGCCACATCGAGAGCATCGATGCAGTAGACGTGGTTGGAGGAAGTGCATCTGAATCTCTGCCTCACCTGGAAGGGCTGTTTACTTCCTAGAAGGGCTGCAAACACCAGCTACCTCCTTAATAAAGCAGACTACTCCCAGTGCTTAGAAGATGCTTTGCCATGGAGCCCTGTGGCTCTTATGTTCCCTTGCAGGAGTGAGTGAAATGTAAGCAGTAGATGGGTATCTGACATGGCAGGGATAGGACCTCAATTAAATTTGTGCTACTCCCTCATGTTTTGTAAGTCGTGCTTTATACATATGTGCTTCGATTGGGAAGTCCAAACTCTCTGTGAGGCAAACAGATACCATTCACGATTAATTAAGCATGGCCCATTATGGCACATCATTCTCAATTGGGGCTTCAGATGTATCAAGGTAGCTCCTGAAGTGCCTGGCTCAGGCAATTCATCCATCTTCTCGACAAATCACAGCCTCCAATCTGATAATAATCAGGACTCCCTGCTGAAACAGTCATCAGTTAATGACTCTTCAGCTGCAAATTACATAAAAACAGTTGACATCCTGGTGATCATTAGTGACTATCTCTATCACCTGGGACAGGGAATTTATTATAGTATGTTAGAGGATTTGATGAACAAAATTCCAAAGAACATTGGTGCAGGTCTTGTGGAAAAACATTGCCAACCACCCATGTAACTGCCCTTGTTTTCCCCTCGGTGCCTGTGAACAACTTTGGGATTTGCATGCAAATACACTGTACAAATCCTAATCTTGTTGTTGCCTATTTCTGGTATTTTTTGAGAATATGTTCCAACACTTTACTCCTCATGGAGTCCGGTAGCAAAATTGCAGAACTTCCTCAGCATTTACACTGAGCAATTAATTCCCAACAACCCAAGCTGGATTAGACCTGCCTCAGGAACAATTTCTGCATTCATCTGAAGCCTCTCACCCGCAACTCCCTGTTACCCCATTTCTTTTCCCTCCCCCACCTGGTTTCATCTGCCTGTCATACACACACTCATGTCTTCAACTAAAGTTTGTGTTGTCTCCATAGCATTGGAGAAATTGCACTTTTCACAGATGATACTGGTCACCGTAAGTTTCAGTTAATCGGCAGTGTTTTAAATATTCTGAGTATATTTGTATGTTGTGTTTTTTTAGATTTTTAAATGTATACTAATTTTTCTGAAGTTTATGAATGTCAGAAACTAGGAGAAACAGATAACATTTGACAACTACTTAAGCTGGGGACATGATTTAACCAGGTCTCAAAATGTCTTTCAGTACTTCTGTGGGAAGGGCATGTTCTGCTTCCTCTCCTCCCACTAGCCTAAACCCCCAGTATACAACCTGAAGATTGTATGGGAGTGAGTGAAATGTAAGCAGTAGATCATGCAAGCTTGGGAGTGCAGGTTATGACCAGGCAGTTTGTTATTGACATGTAAAATCCAGGTGAATGAGTTTACTTTAACAATAAAGAACCTAAAAGAAGAGAGTATTAATAAAGATGCTTTGAAGAAGACACTCTCATACCAAATGCATCAACTTGGCTCAGTTGGTAACACAAACCGATCAAAGTCCAAAGAATAATCATTCAATTTTAACATTTCTTAAAAATTCAATCTAGGCTGACACCATTGCAATATGAAGGAGTGCTACATTTTTAGAGGTGGCACCAAATGATTGCTCACATGAGGGTGTAAAGGCTGAGCTGCATCATTTAAAAAAGGGAGGAATACTTCCCAGGACTTGGCCAACATTATCTGCCTCAACTAACATCACTACAAGAGGTCATGCATCAATGTTCTCTTTATGGGGTATTGCTTTGCATAAATTGCCGTCTATGTTTGCTTGCATTGCTGCACTTTTCCTGCAAATATCATGTGCAGTATAATTTCTAAAATACTGAACAGTTACAAATTCCAACTTAAAAATAAGGTGAACTTTAAAAGTTCCAGTGACCTGAAAAAAATATCCATAATCTTCCACAGTCCATCACTCCTCATTTTGTTGAGATATATATTAGATATTCAGCTAGACTTGGGCAACACTATTGCCCATCTGGCCTCCCCACCTGTCTTATTTGGTTCCATGCTCCACCTTCCTCTCCTGTCAAATTCCATCATCTTCAGCCCTTTGTTGCTTCCACTTATCACCACCCAGCCTCTGTTGTTATTTCCACTCTTCCATCTGCCCAGCACCCCTCCTCACCTGGATTCATCTATTACTTGTCAGCTCTAGTTCCACCCTTTCCCCTCACTTCTCTATACTGGCCATCTCCCCTTTATCTTTCAGTCCAGATGAAAGGTGTCGACCCAAAACATCGACTGTCCACTTCCCTTGATGGATGCTGCCTGACCCGCTGACTTCCTGCAGCATTTTGTTTGTTGAACACTATTGCTGGTGAGACCAATGATGATTGGGTAATTCCCCTAGCAATCAAGTTTTGTGACCACATTATCATCAGTGACTGCAAATGACATTATACTCATAAATTATATGTGCATATCCTCCACTTGCTGCTCTTCTCTGGAGATATTTCCTGCTTTTACTGGGAGAAGTTGCTGTAATTTATGTTTCCTCTGCTCATCAGTCTGACTTGCACAGTAATTCATCCCCAATAGGTGGCACTAATTGCAGTGTATGGAAGCAACATTGTATTGCGGAGCCAAGTTTAAGAAACGGGGATGAATTTCCCTGAGTATTTTGAGTTTGTTGACCATGCAGTAGACTGTTTATATTTATCCAGTGCACTGCCCCATATCCAGCCCATTGACAGCTGCAGTGTTGCCAATAAATGCTCTGTTTCACAAAAGCTGTTATACCCATTCTCTGGGGCAGAAATTGTATTCATTCACCAGTTGTAGGTTATGTATTTACTTTTCAATTATTTTGTTCAATTCTGTTTGATATGTATTTTCAAAATTGGCCCTGAAGACCTTGCAGTAAAATATGCTTTACATAATTCATTTTTGGATATAACCCTATCTCATAGCAGTAGGAATTGTGTGAATGTTTCATGTGCATTTTTTGCATTGCTTTTAATGCACAGGCAGTTCTCTTTTTGCAATAGGCAGCAAGTAAAGGGAAATACAGCCAAAGGAAGAAACAATTTTGACTACAGAGATGGTGAGGTAGATGAGAAAGAGGGTTGAAGGCATGGTTAAATTCAGTGTCTCTTTGAATAGCTTGACTTCAACAGAATGATAGTGTGAATGTATCTCACAGTTTGAAAGGAGTGAAACAGCTGCAAGATCAGGCAACAAATGTCTTTAAAAATGTGAAGGAGGGATATTTGACACTCATAGAAAACCATATTTACAAATATCATTAGATCATCATGAATTTAAAAAGGGACTGTCTTTATACTGTGTAGGATTATGTGGCATATCAGGTAGCTTCAATTCGTCCCAAAATCTAATTGTATCTGTTTCTATTTGGAGGGAGACTTGGACCTCATAGGGATGAGAGTGTCCATCCAGTACTTGGAAGTAAAGGACTGATAGTGATGTTTATCAATATTACTCAAGTGTGTTAGAGGGTAAGGACAGGGTAGAAGTAAACAGGAAGGATATTGGAAAAAATAAGTCACTTTTACTCAAAGAGATGCTGGATTTAAAGAAGTTAATGTGACTGGAAGTAGAGAGATCTGAGTCCAGATGATTGACTATAATTGATCAAGGCAGAGATAACAAAAGTCCCAATGATTTTCCGAAAAGCATTGAAGACAGCAGAAAGTATTGAACAAAGGTAAATCTCACACCACTGTTCAAGAAAGAAGGCAAATACATTATAGGGGATAGGGTATGATAATAATAGTTATGAAATGTTTCATAGTTTGTATTGGCATACCCTCCAATCTAATGAACTTCATAAGTTTGAAGTATGAACATAACATTCTGAACTATATAGTTATCTTATAGCATTTATTACTTGGAATTAATCTTAAAAAGAAAAAGACATGTATCATTGGGACTTTTGTTATCTCTCCCTTGATCAATTATAGCCGATCATCTGGACTCAGATCTCTCTACTTCCAGTCACATTAACTTCTTTAAATCCAGCATCTCTGAGTAAAGTGACTTATTTTTTCCAATATCCTTCCCGTTTACTTCTACCCTGCCCGTACCCTCTAACACTCTTGAGTAATATTGAAACACTCCACAGCTAATGAAGTACTAAGATGAAGATAATCTGCCAACTAATTTGCACACAGCAAGATTCCATAGGCGTCAATGTAATAATAGTAATGTGCTTTTTAATTGTTTAGGTCAGTTCAGGTATTTTCAATTTTTTTTTGCAACTTTGCAGGGATTTTTATTTCATCATCTGCTTCACCAATGTCCTTTTTTTGTCACATTAGGATGCTTACTGATAATTACACAATGTTCAGTTCCATTTGTAGTTCCTCAAATAAAGGAACAAACTGTCCATCTAAATAAGTTATGGGTATGCCCAGATAAGTAGCAAAAGACATTCACACCACACAACTGCCAGCCAACAACCATCTTTGGCAAAAGAGGGATCAAGCTCTCACCCATGACATTCAAGGTATTCCACCACAGAATCCATTATTGTCAGCCTCATACCGGTTGCTGCTGATAAGAAGCTTAAGTGGGATCAGCCACATAAATACAGTCACTGCACAAGTAGGTCAGAATCTGTGGTGAGTGACTCACCTACTGACTCCTCCAGCCCTTTCCATCATTTTCAAGACATGCTGCAGCTTGACCACTGAGATGTGAGTAACCTCTGTTCTGGAGTGTAGTCACTGCAGGTTGAACAGTTTCCCACTGGATCCAAAAATTAGCTCCACACCCATAGGAAGTTTGTTAGAGGTGCGCTTTAACATTGTGGCGAGAAATATTGATAAAATTGTTAGGACAATGATGCAGCCTTGGTTGGCACTGGTCTTCACTGAGATTAGTTCTGTTGTAGACTTACCAATTAGTATCATGGCTCATATACAGTCATGGAGCAAATATACAATGAAGGCAAATTTTTGTAGGCAGCTAGGTGTTTGAGGAGGGTGTTCCACAGTCCCTCCTGATTGATGCAGTCAAAGGCCAAGTACACAGGGCAGTGCCTAGTCTTGTGCAGTGAAGATCATGTCCACTGTTGCCAGATGAACAGAATCTACACTGTTGTCCTGGGTGTAGCACTTCAGCCACTGGGAGAAGGTGGTTGAAGAGACCCTGGTAATGACTTTCTCTGTGGCAAACAGCAGGGAGATCCTTCTGTAGTTGCCACAGTTGTACTTGTTTCCGTTCTTGAAGATGGTCACAATTACAGCATCCAGACTCCCTGGTATACCCTCATCTGCCGAGATGTGGATGATGAGATTGTGGATTTGTAACTGAAGCTCTTCACCACTGAGTTTGAGGATTTCAGCAGGGAATGCTCTGCTCCTGAAGCCTTCTGTTTTTGAGCTGAGATATAATCTACTTGACTCCTGTTGGCCAAGAGTGACAACAAGGCTCCGTCATTGGAGGAAAATGACGGAGAAAAAGATCCAAAGCCTCATTGAAGAAGTGCAAATCTCCACTGACTGCTCAGAGTGGAGAAAGAGCATTTGGGATGGTATTGATAACCTCAAGGCCATGTATCACAAGCACACAAGCCTTGAGTGAGCAGCAGAAAAAGAGCATCACCTCACAAACTACTCACCCAGTCAACCACTACCTGCCCCGCATGTGGAAGAGTCTGCGGGACCCATATTTGTTTCAACAGTCACCTCAAACCCACAGAACTGGAATGGAAGCAAGTCATCCTTGATACTGAGGGACTGCCAAAGAGGAAGATTACCCTGCTTATTTCCCCACTTCCTCATGGTCAGTCTTCACTTGAATCCAACTGCTTAATTACTACCAGGTATAGAGTCATACAGCACGGAAGCAGGCCCTTTGGCCCAACTGGTCCATGCCAACCAAGATGTCCCATCCAAACATATCTCTCTAAACCTTTCCAATCCATGTACCTGTCCAACTGTCTTTTAAAAGTTGTTATTATACCTCCCTCAACCACTTCCTCTGGCAGATCATTCCTCATACATAACATCCTATGTGTAAAAATGTTTCCCCTAAAGTTCCTTGTACAGAGAGTCAGCTCTTATAAGTTCTTGGGAATACATATAGCAGACGACCTGTCCTGGTCAACTAACGTCTCTTCCCTCGCCAAGAAGGCACAGCAGCGTCTCCACTTTTTACTGCAGCTGAAAAGAGAAAACCTGCCCTCCCCCACCCTCACCACATTCTACAGGGGTACCATTGAGAGTGTCCTGACTAGCTGCATCTCTGCCTGGTACGACAACTGTAACATCTCTGATAGTAAGTCTTTGCAGAGAATTGCGAGTACAGAGGAAAAGATCATTGGAGTACCTCTTCCCTCCATCTCGGATATTTACAATACACAATATGCACGTAAGGTTTATAGAATCATAGACACCCTTCTCATCCCTCCCACGACCTATATGTCCCACTGCCATCTGGCAAGTGGTACTGGAGCATCCGGGCCAGAACTACTAGATTGCATTTTCCCCCAGGCTGTCAGGCTCCTGAATACCCTGGTAGATAAATGCTGCATCAAAAGGTCTGGTTTGCACAAGGGGGTATAAGAACTTTGGCTGCTGCTGAACATGTTTATACAATGAGTACAACACACTGAGCTCGTATTTCTCCTGTCCAACTCGGTTTTGCACTAACTCTGCACTAAATTTGTATTCTGTTTATACCGTTTTTTGCACTCTTTGTACTTGCACTATTGTTTTTGATTTTTTGTTTTTTGTTTGCGTTTATTGTATGTCTTCTGTTCTATGTATGTCCTCTGTTGTGTGAGTCTGGGGAAAACGACATTTCGTTCCGCTATGTGTTTTTATAGTATGGATGAATGACAATAAAGTAACTTGAACTATTAAACCTTTCCCCCTCACTTTAAACGTATACCCTCCAGTTCTTGACTCCCCAAGAAAAAGACTGAGTGCATTCACCCTACTTATGCCCCTCATGATTTTATACACAACAACTGTACATTTCCAATGATACCTTAGACAGAGTTCCATTATTGAAACAGAACAGATATTACAGATGCTGAACACTACAGGTCAATTATCACTTGAAAGGAAAATATGTCTTGGATAGCGAGAAAGGGATTTCTCTGCACTATTCTGTGTTTGTCTTAATGGGGGTTACTCCTGAAATTCTGATCCTTTAGTTCTCTTTCAGGTTGTACTAAATCCACGCCCTGGCAGATTTTCCAGTTTTTCTTTAAGGTTTCATAGTTTTTTTTCTCTCATTCCCTGTTTAATTCATTGCACTACTTTCTAAGTGTTATCACTGAGCACAGTTTGGAACTCAGGATTGAATTTGGTCTAGAACGAATGTTCTGATAATCTTGCTGGAACCTTGAGTATTTGCTTTCAATATTTATTTGCTTCAGTGCCAAACTTCAAAAAATGAATCAGGGCAAAAATAATGACATAATTGCATTGCTGTGCCTGATAATCTCAAAAGAGCTGATAAACTGGCCTACAAGTCACTTAACCAGAAACAAGACCCCTTTAAATATTTTGCCCTAGTGTCAGAAACCATTAATTGACAGCAGGACTTGCCCAGAAGGTACACGTTTTATTAATGTGGATCTCACTGTAGTTTTAATGAAGAAAAGTGATATTCTATCCCCAGACAAAAGTGCTTAATAATCTTTTTAATTGGCATCACCGTGGGTGGCGCAGGTTAAATTCCACCACCCACCAGCAAGAGAGTGCCCTGCAGAGCTGTGTCAATTCAACTGCAACGGACTTGTGATCCTCTCTTGATTCCTGAGGCAAGGGGAGTCAAATGAAAGTTTGTAATGTGCCGTTGGCTATTATTGACATATGTCTCGCGCACACTGTCTCAGCTGCCTCTACAACACACAATTTGCCCCAATCAGCTAGTATCTCAATAATTTAGACATTTTACACATAACAGGCCACTTGGTATCTCTTAAGGGTCTCTCACCCATTCTGTTGACTCCGAGTTCAGTAGAACCAAGAGATGATCTGGAGGACTTTGGTTACATAAGTAGGATTTTCAGGAATGCAGCAGCTGTCAGCTGCCGATATTTTCAGAGGCTTGTCTGGTGCATGTAAACAGTTTTGCTAAACTGCAGGATTATCTGAAGTCCTGGGAAAGATAGAGTCTTGTCAAATGTTGCTTCTTTTTTACTTAAATGAAATGATAAATGCTGCAGAGTTGTGGTTTTCCATTCTCAGGAATGCATTTAAATGTACATAATATTTTTTAAATTCCCTTTGTTATGTGGTTTTCCTAAAAACTTACACCCCTTTTACATAAAACTAAGGATAGTTTCTCTGTAATGTTACTCTGATGCTGTAGTGTAAGAATTGTGTGTACCAGGTGGTTTGACTTTCAATACATTATTGTATCAGCCACAGATAGTAGTTCAGTGTTGTTTGCCTTCATAAGTGTTTGGTTAAGATACTGTATCCCGTTTACTTGCCTCACTGAATAGCAAAATAAGAAGACCCTATGTGTACTGCGTTGGTAAAGAGTTTGTGATATTGCTGCTGAGGAAATTACGAAACAGGAACTCTGTGAAATGGATGAGAATTGAGTTCCCTAGATGGAATGGTAATGGTGGAAGGCAGTTCTGTTGACAGGCTGGAAAAGTATGAGAGGTACAGCCATTTGTTTTGTACTTAAAGTGTTGGAGGTGTTCCTGAGAAATGATATTGTTCTTGTACCAGCGGAGAATACAGAACAGAGCAATGTGACCATGTATGAAAGGGAATATTGCAACCAATAGTAAAACCACACACATATGAAACATACTCAAAGAACTCCAGTACATTAGTCAAAAATAATTTTCCTTTCATAAACGCATGCTGACTGTACTCAGTCATTTGATTCTTCTGGTGTTCTGTTATTACATCCTTCATTATAGATTTCAGCATTTCCGTGTTACTGACATTAGATTGACAGGTTGGTAGTTCTTTGTTTTCTCTCTCCCTCCTTTCTTAAATAGTGGGGTCACATTTGCTACCCACTATTCCACAGAGCCAATCAGAGAATCCATACCATGTTGGAAGATTAGCAGAATGATCACAACCTCCACAGCCACCTCTTTCAAAAAATTGGAATGTAGATCATCGTGTCATTGGGATTTATCAGCTTATTGTCTTGCCAACTATTATAATACTATTATTTTACTTACACATTTCCTTCAGTTCCTCATTCTCAATGGACCCTTGGGCCTCTGGTATTTCTGGCAGGTCTTTTGGGGAATCGGACAAAGTCGTTGTTCACTTTCTTTGCCATTTACTTATTTCCCCATTTATAAATTCTGTCATCTTTCTGTAAGGGTGCCACACCTGCTCATGGTAAACTTTTAAAACACATAAGTCTATGGTCTTTGCCTTTCTCACAAGAGAAAGTAGTACAGTACATACTGGGCTATACAGTATGTACCTTAAAGAACAGTGCATAGCATGTGGTGTGGCTTTAGCTACAGTGCTGTTAATTGAGTATTATTCACCCTAAGTAAGGGATGTTTAATTAGAAGCTCTAAACTCTATACTTGCTTTACCAAAGAGCTGTCTGGAAGAATTTTTGGAAACTACAATCTCTGCATTATACATTTTAACTAGCATCATGCATTTTGTCTCAAATTTTTTTTACTTGCCTCCTGAAAGCATTCATTCATGCCAGGTACAGTTCAACCCTCTGGTACCTTCTCTGTGATTATTCATTCAAATCCCCATTGCCCAAGTGTGATCTCAGGAAATGAATTTTGACTTGTTATCCACCCTTTGGGAACATCACAGCCAAGTGCAATCCTGTCATCCCCAGACATTCACATAAATTATCCTTTTAGCTGTTACTAGCTAGAATGGGATTTTTATCTTAATTGTAGCCCAGAGCCACACAAGAGTGAAGTCAACTGTACCACCTCTTTCACCAAACCTGGTTTAGATCAATGAAGTCAGTATAAATTTGTGGTTCAGTTTGGGAGCTTATACAGCATAGTGTGCTTGTCTGCAAAGTGAACAATTATTTTTCAATGTGGGTTTGAAGTATTTTCTCTCCTCAGGTTGAGGCTCATTTGCTCTTCTCAAATTTACCAACCTAACTGTAGGTTAAACCCAAAGTGAAATTAACAGAAGTCCCTGTCTCCCTCTCCCTCTTTATAATATATGTATGTGTTTGTATTTACTTGTCATAACCACCATTATGTACATAACATGTTTAAATGCACACTCATGAATGAAATCCTGAAACCCAGTGGCTGCAGTTGGAAACAGGCTCCACCTTTAAAATGGCCACATCTACAAAATATCATGTTCAACTTTAGGGAAGACATAGTGATTTTCCTAAATAACCACATGGACATTTAATGTGGAAATTTCAACAATGCCATTGAGCAGTAATCCAGCAGAAAAGCAAAACCATTAAATCCTTGAATTCTTTCCCTTGTACATTGATAAACTTGTTCCACGTCAGAATCATTCCATTTGTGCAAAGTACTCCATCTGCCAATTTCTTTTTTCATGTCAGCTGGAAATTTAAGATTATTGTATGCATTTGTTTGCTTCATGTTAAAACTACCTGATAAACTTTCTCAAAAGCACTAGAAATTGGCTACCACAAACATGTAACTTCACCACTTGGTAAATTGCCATTTCAGGGCATTAAACAGGGATGTAGAGACAGGAACTGACTGGCATCAGTGGGTGCGGAGTTGGAATTGGTGAATGGTGCCTGAAGATGCAAAAGGACTTGAGATCTGCAGCAACTCTATTGAGGTTGAGAGCATGAGGACCCAAAAGGGGTTGCTCTTTTCAGTCCTTTCTCCTCCACAGAACAGTCCATTCTGTTCCCCACTATTGCTGTCTTGTCTTGACAACACCACCCCCTCCCTCTCCCTGAATTCGCAGACTCCCAGTATCTCCAATACTCTAAAACACTCTCCATGCCCCATTGCACTCTGGACACCTCTTCCCTTCACAGACTTCTTCCAACCTTACTCCCTGTTCCAGGTATCCCACCTGAGTTCACAAATTTTTACACCAACATTCCCCATTGTATCCAATTCTGAATTCCTCCGAATGCTGTCATACCCTGAGTCCTTCCTCCCTTTACCACCCAGAATCTGCTCTCATCTTCCTCAGGAGTTCCTTTCCTCTGCTGGGAAATTCAGCTAAATGGAAGACAGATGTGTTTTATAATCAGAAAAATGTCCAAATCCTTGATCAGAAAGGTTAAACAAATAAAAATATTTGAGGCCTAGGTGAATGGTGCTTATTCACTGTACTGCGTGGAATAAAAACAATCTACATTATATATTAAATAGCTCAAAATCGAGGTTTTTCAGATGAAAGAGCAAAACAAGGACTCATCCCGAAACTGTTTTTGTAAGTGGTGAATAAATAGTTTGCAGATATTATTTGAACCCATCAATCAAAGTCAGGGTTTCAAGTCAGAGATTCAAACTTAAAATTACCTTTTGTTTTATCTCTCTTTCCTAGTTCTGAGACAAGGACTATTTTTTAAATTCCAGATTTACGTAATTATTTGAATTTAAATTCCCTAGCTGCTATGATGGGAATAGAGCTCATTTCTCTGGATCAACCAACCAGAACACTGGCTACTGGACTAGAAACTTATCCACTACCCCTATCAGTATCGTTCATGAGGAGTAAAGCACCAGCTCAAGTCTGTGGCATTCCTGATGCCTGAACTGGGCACAACAAAGTTGACAATGAGCAGCTTTATGGGAATGAAGTCAAATGAACAATGAAGGACACCATAGAGACACAAGAGCCTGTAGACGCTGGAATCTGGAACAAAAAATAAACCTCCGGAGAAATTCAGCAGGTCAGGCAGCATCTGCGGAGGGATATAAGCAATTGACGTTTCGGGTCAAGACCCTTTAATCAATGACGCCATGTTGTTTACGACAGCGCTTTTGAATTAGGAGGAAAAAGACAAGAGCTTCAGAGTGTGGCAGTGCTGAATCTTTCTTACTCAGTACTTAACTCTCCCATGAGTTGAGGAGCAGCTACATGTATCTGCATGTTAATGGTCTGCACTTTGTTCAGCCAGTCATTTCTGACTTGCTCATATTTGTAAATGGAAGTCAACATCAAGCCTTTAATTCTTTCCTAGCCTCTGACTGAAGCTGCTTTTCTCTAGAATTCATGAACTCGCCACTCATCTCCAGGAATAGGACCTACAAGCTAATTCTAAAGCAATTTAATAATCAGATTTAGCAACGATGCAGTATCAATCTGGATGGAGCATTTGTGTTGTTTTCATGCTGGTGTGAGTGGACCATTTCTTCTCCTCAGGATACTGATTCTTGCCAACTGCTGGTGGCCAATGGCTGGCCCTTCCACTGGGCAGGATCTGTGTGTGACATGGTCTGAGAGTATCCATTCTTTAATGTCCTGAATCACAGTTAGAAGAGGTTCTTGATCTCAGATTTTGTATGCCTCTGTGCAAAAGGCTCCCAAATAAATCCTTTTCCTGAGCTCTGTGTGTGTGTGTGTGTGTGTGTGTGTATTTTATTAGACCTCTTTGTTGAGAAAGATTTCCTCGTTGAAGTTCTGAACATTTGTCACTCTTATCCATGGATAGAAATTCTAGCCATTACTAGTCTTTAACCTTCTCTTTCATTTTCTCTCTCTTTTTCACTTTCTCTTTCTTTCTCTCGTGCTCCAGTACAATAGTGATTGTACTTTTAAAAAGTACTTAATTGGATGTATACTATACTTAGAGTTAATGTGCCAGCTATTTCAGCAGTTCAACGAGTACTTATCCTGAACTACCCACAAAAACTTTGCTGATTTCAGCCAAAGTTTAGATTTCAAGTAGGATCATGCAAATCTCAATTACACAGACTGATTTTAATTCAAACTCACTGAGTTCTGGGAGGGTCTGGAAATGGACTGGAAAATTCCAAATGTGACTGAAAAATAAACTGCTGGAAGAACTCTGTGGGTCAAGTAGCATCTGTTGAAGCAAAGGAATGGTCGATGTTTTGAGTCAGGACCCTGCATCAGGACTGAGAGTGTGGAGGAAAGATGGCCACTGTATAGATGTGACAGGGAAGGGGAGACACAGGCTGATAGTTAGTAGATGGAATCAGATGAAGGGTGGATGATGGGCAGATGGAGATGCAGGGTCCTGACATAAAACATGACCATTTCTTTGCTTCCACAGATGCTGCTTGACCAGCTGACTTCCTCCAGCAGTTTATTTTTTGCTCCAGATTCCAGCATCTGCAGTCTCTCACGTCTGCAAATGTAACTCTCTTGCTCAAGAAGGAAGAGGCAAAAAGCAGGAAACTATAGACCTGTTAGCTTAATGTCTGTTGTTACAAGATACTGGACTCTGTAATTGTGGAAGAAATAGCCAGTCATTTAAGAAAGCTTAAAGAAATCAAAACAATTCAATGTGGTTTTATGAATGGTAAGTTTGCTGGAGTTCTTCAAGCAGTTGATAGAGGGGACCTGTAGATGTAATGTGTTTGGATTTCTAGAAAGCATTTGACAAGGTGCCTCATAAAAGGTTGGTACACAAGATGAAAGTTTATCCTGTATGGGTTTATTATGGAAATAGAGTAGGCAATTGGCAACAGTGTCCCTGTTCCCTTGTTGCACTTGTGCAGGTATTGTTGAGGCTGTCCCTGGAGTAGTGTGCACAGTTTTGGTCCCCTTATTTAAGAAAAGATATATTAGCATTAAAGGCAATTTAAAGGCACTCACTCAGCTAATTCCTGGGATGGGAAACTTGTCGTTTCACAAACAGTTAAAGAAGTTGAATCTGTATTTTTAAAGTTTAGAAGAATGAAGAATGATCCTAAAGGGACATGACAGGGTAGATAATTTATCTTCTACTGGAGGGAGAATCTCAAATGAGGGGACCTGGTTACAAGATAAATGAGTAGTCATTAAAAAGTGAGGTGCATAGGAATTTCTTCTCACGGAGGGTGGTGAAGCTCTGGAATTTTCTGCCCAGTGGGCAGTGCTGTCTAAATTAATGGAGGCATTTAAAGAGGAGATGGACAAATTTTTGGAAGATTGTGGAACAGACCTATGAAGAACTGGCACAGAAGAGGAGTTGTGACCTAGGGCAGATCAACCACAATCATATTGCATTAGCAGGATGGGCTTGAGGGCTGAGTGGCCTACTTCTGCTCCTATTTTCTTGGAGATTCTTGTGATATTTTGGAAAGTTTCCAGAGAAAGAAATGTGAAAGATGCTATATAAATCCAAGTATTTATTTTCTGTCCGTTTTTCCCCTTACCTCTTTTTCAGCAGCAGACGAGCTCAGTTGAGAGGGTCCCCTCAGTTCCCACCTAGAGTTGTCTATCCCTCAAGCAGAATTGAGGGGCATTGCTACCCTCTTAAGCTGCATTGAATAAGGGTAACAGGCCAGCTGTATTTGCTGCCATGAGAAGCTACATCTTTGGTAACGTGTTTTTGGCACACAAACAGTTATCCTAATGGAGTTTGTTCAGAGAGCAGGTTGACCTCTCGACAATTAATTGTGGAAATTATCAGAATTGGAAACATCAATCAGGGGATCTAGCTCTATTTGTAAAGTCATTAGCAATTATTTCTGCAGTGTACAAGTTATTGTAACATAGGGTCACGGTCACTGAGTTCTATGGAGAGATTTGGACTCTCAGCACTCGCGTTCCCTTTACCGCATAAAATCACAGTCAGCAAATTTCATTGATGTGAGGCCTGTGGAACTGGAAATACTGTTGGCTGTGGGTACATTCTTTAGTCACAAACAAGTCCCATAAGACCCTTCTTAAAACCAGCTGTCAACAAGAACAATTATACAGCTTAACATCTGTTTGTTTGTGGTTATCGTAAACATACTTTATTTGAGTCTGAAGAACATTATTGAGGGACCTGGCTTGGAACAGTTGATGCGTCTGTTGGCGAAGTTAACACTTGCAGTGGAAGAGAGCAGTTTACTGAAGCAAATGTCCCTGGTGTCACTGCTTGTTTGAGATGGGCACTTGCATGCAAAACCTTCTGGGCTTTAAAACCTGGAGCTGCTTTCATCGAAACATTGGGGTTCCCAACCTGCTGTTTCTACCAATATGAACTCAATAATACTATTTTAAAGGATGCCCAATAACAACGAGACCTGGAGCTTTATGTATGGAAATCTTTGAAGAAGACAGGAGAAGTTAACTGCTCCTTTCATCTCCACCAACCATTCCCCAACATACGGCACTTTGCGATGCCGCCATAGGAAAAGTAACACTTGTTCTTTCCCCTCTTCCCTTCCCACCATCCAGGGACCCAAACAATCCTTCCAGGTGAATAAGCGATTCACTTGCACTTCTTCCAATCTAGTGCTCTGCATTCAGCATTCACAATGTGGCCTCCTCTGCACCGGAGACACCAAACACAGATTAGGCAATCACTTGCAGAGCACCCGAGTTCAGTTCACAGGGGCAACTCAGTATTTCTTGTTGTTTGCCATTTTAATTCCCCATTCCACTCCTGCTCCCACTTTGGCTATCTGTCTATGGTCTCTTGCACTGTTGTAACAAAGCCAAATGTAAGCTTGAGGAACAATACCTCATTTTCTGTCTGGGTATGTTGCCGCCTTCTGGACTTGATATCAAATTATACAACTTCAGGTACTTTGGTAACTCGCTTTCCCCGTATGGATCAGAACGAGCCAGGTCATCCATCTGTGATATTGGATCAGGATTTCTCTCTCCATTAGTACAGCCTAACCTGCTGGCATGTCCTACAGCTGTGCATTTTGCAATTCTTACATTCCTTTGTCTCTGTACTCACTCTCTAACTGCCCTCATCTCACAGCTCTTATGATCAAAGGACCATGCTCTCCATCCCTGTCATTAACCCATCAACCAGATGACTTTGCTTACAGTTAGTCTCCAAGCCAGCTCAGGAGATATTCCATTTCTCCGATCCATCCTCACTCACCCTCATTGCAACTTAATATTAATCCAGTTTTGATGAATGGTCTTCGACTGATTCTGTCTCTCTTTCCACAGATGCTGCCTGCCCTCCTGAGTGTTTCCAGCATTTTCTGTTTTTGTAAATGTTGAGCAGGCTGTTCGTTCAAAAAAAGAGGGAGCTCTGTAAGCAGAGACACAGGAGTCAACAGTGATGTTAAGCCCTTTATAAATCACTGGTTAAACTGCAATGGAGAGATGTTGTACAGCACACTTTCAGAAGAATGCCTAGTATTCCAGGAGTGAGGGACTTCAGTTATGTGGAGAGGCTGGAGAAGCAGGGATTCTTCTCCTTGAAGTAGAGAAGGTCAAGGGGAGATTTAATAGGTTCATTCAAAGTCATTAAGAGTTTTGAGAGCAAAAATAAAGAGAAAATATTTCTACTGGTACCATCTGGTGACCAGAAACACAGATTTAAGGAAGTGGCAGAGGCAAGGCTTCTTTCCTGCAGTGAATGGTTGTAGTCTTGACTGCACTGCCTGAAGGTTGGGTGAAGCAACATTCAGTGGTGGCTTTCAGTTGAAAATTGTATAAATATTTGAAGGTGAGAAAAATGCAGTGTGTGTGGAAAGGACTGGAGAGTGGGAGGAAATTATATTTTCCTTTAAGCCAGAGCAAAGACAGAATGGGCCACATCACTTCCTGCACTACAAGGTTCTATGTTTTTAAGCTCTTTTAGTAGGATGGTGGAACAGATCTCCAGAGAGAAAGAGAACACACTCTGACAAGAACATTTAAGTGGGAAGTTCTGTGTAAGAAAGCTTGCTGTGTTGCTGCAGTGCCTCTTGTATTTGGAATGCATTGGAACCACGATGTGGCATCGATGGTGGAAGCAAAGGAATATGGTGGTGAACTGGGTACCAAGTAAATATTTTTGTCCAGGATAACGTTGAGCTGCAAGAGATTTGCTGGAGCTGCACTTGGCCAGAAAGTATTGCATCATCTCCCGACTGGTGTCTTGTTGATGGTGAAGAAGTTTTGGGAAGCTATGAGGCAACTGATTCGCAGCAGAATGGCCAAACCTAATATGCTCTTGTGGACAAACTATTCATGAGGTCTCTAGTCTTTGATGAGCTCCCAGGTTATTGATGGTGGTGGATTAAATGATTGTAAATGCATTGCATATTAAGAGAAGATATTTGGATTTCCCCTTGATGGAAATGTCCTTTGCCTGCCACATGAATGACCTGAATGTTAATTGTCACTTTTTAGCCCCTACCTGCATGCTGTAAGGTCTTGATGCATGCAGGCACAGAACATTTCCTTAGCTGAGGAGTTGTAAATGGAGGTGAGCATACTGCAATTATCTGTGCTAATCCCCATTTCTGACCATCTGACACACATATGTACTTGGGCCTCAAAATCTGCCCTGAGGAACACCTGGCATGATGGCCTAGGGCTGATCTGATATACTGCCCTGATGTCAAGGTGTGTCACTCTCATCGCTTCTGGAATTCCACTCTCTTCTCCCATGTTTGGGCCAAAGCTTTTATTAAGTCTGGAACTGACTGGTGCTAGTGGAATCTAAACTGATGAATCACTGAGCTGGTTACTGGCTGTTTGACAGAACTATATTGGCAAATCCATTCAAGTTTATCGTAATTTGCTGATGAGTGAGCATTGACTAGATTTGGTCCTACTTTCTGTTTATAGGTGTGTTGATTGTGATGTTGTAGCCATACACTCCTATTTTTGTAGTTTCATCACATGCAATTTTCACCAGCTTCAATGCAATCCCACCACCAATCACCTCTTCCCCTCTCCTCCCCTTTCTACATGTCACAGGCACCATTCACTTCATGACCCCCTGTGCAACTTTTCTGTCCCCTCCCATCTCTCCCCACCCTACAGCAACTTTTCATGCAACACGGTAGTGTAGTGGTTAGCGTAACACTTTACAGCACCAGCGACATGGGTTCAAATCCAGCCACTGTCTGTAAGGAGTTTGTACATTCTCCTCGTGTCTGTGTGGGTTTCCTCCGGGTGCTCCGGTTTCCTCCCACATTCCAAAAAGACGTACGGGTTAGGAAGTTGTGGGCATGCTATGTTGGCGCCGGAAGCATGGCGACACTTGCGGGCTGCCCCCAGAACATTCTACACAAAAAGATGTATTTCACTGAATGTTTCGATGTACATGTGACTAATAAAGATATCTTATCTTACCTGTCCATTCACCTCTTCCCTTCCCACCATCAAGGGTCCAAACAATCATTCTAGATGAAGCAGCCATTCACTTGCATTTCTTTGAATTAAATGTACTGCATTCAGTGTACATAATGCAGCCTCCTCCACAATGGAGAAAGCAAATACCTGAACTACTCTACTCTTCCATCAGGCCTCTACTCTTCCATCGGGTAGAAGATACAGGAGCCTGAGGGCACGTACCACCAGACTTAAGGACAGCTTCTACCCCACTGTGATAAGACTATTGAACAGTTCCCTTATACAATGAGATGGACTATGGACTATGACCTATGACCTCATGACCTCACAATCTACCTTGTTGTGACCTTGCACCTTATTGCACTGCACTTTCTCTGTAGCTGTGACACTTTACTCTGCACTGTTATTTTTTTACCTGTACTACATCAATGCACTCTGTACTAACTTGATGTAACTGCACTGTGTAATGAATTGACCTGTAAGATCAGTTTGTAAGACAAGTTTTTCACTGTACCTCGGTACAAGTGAGAATAATAAACCAATACCAAATACAGATTCGGTGATCACTTTGCAGAGCACCTGAGCTCAGTCTGAAGGGGTGAACCTGAGCTTCCTGCACCATGCCACTTTAATTCCCAATCCCACTCCCTTTCTGACCTATCTATCTGCGGTCTCCCTCCACTGCCATAATAAGATCCAACATAAACTAAAAGAACAAAATCTTATTGTCTCTCTCGGCACTTTGCAATGGTCTGGAATGAACATTAAATTCTCCATCTTCAGGTAAACTGCTCTCTCATAATTTCCCATTATCATGCTTATGTCCCTTTCTCACCCCATTTCCTTACAATGTCTTCCAAATGATCTGTACTCATGCTCCTTATTACTTGATCTGTCTTAAACAATCTCCATATGCTCTTTTGTCTTACACCTCAATCATCTCCACCACCCCCCCCCCCCCCCCCCACCCACCAATCTCTGCTTTGAAAGCTGTAAACTCTCCATTCTTATACCAGTTCTTAGGAAGGGTCCCTGACCCGAAATGTTAACTGGTTTCCCTTTCTGCAGGTGCTGGTTAACTGAAGTTCTTCCAGCATTTCTGTTTTTCTTCAAGCTCCCCTCTAAGTCGTACATCTTCTGAACTGGAAGTGATTTCAATGCTGTCCAGCCTGCAACACTATGGGAGTACCAACAAACTGCATGGGTTCAAGGAGTTGGCTCACCACCACCTTCTTGTGGGCAATTAGGAAATGGGCTACAAATTCTGACCTTGCCAAAAGCATTCACATCCTGTAAATTAAATTTTAAAACACATGCGAGGAATGGAACTGCTCTGGTATGCAAAAGTCATTAAGTAGTAATGTATTGGCACCAGGAAAGGTGTGATAAAGGATTTTGTAATGCAGCAGTGGCAGGAAAGATCATTAGTGCTTGAGGTGTCAGGTTCTACAAAAAAGCCTTTAAGCACTCCCCTCCATGTGCTGAGCTATTGTGGAGTGTGTGAAGGGAATTAGCAGGAAGGTGGCTAGAGCTCAGGTTTGGAGGAAAATGGGGTGTGGTGTTCTGGAGAAAGAGAGCTAGAGTTCAAGGATTGAGTTGAGCCTCGGTCAAGGAGTCAACAGAGGCAGCCAGGAGTCAAATGGGAAGTAGGGTGCCGTGAGCAGAGTCAATGGGATAGTGAGGGCAAAATTCAAGGAGGTTTGATCAGAAAACTGAGAGCAAGGCAGTGTCAGAGGTCAGACCTGATAATTTGGGGGAGGGTCAGGAATGATTGAGGCGTTGGGATAAGGTTAAGTGGCACTTAAAGAGTTGGGGCTGAGGTTGTTGAGTGGGAGACGGCAGTTGATACTTTAAGGGAGTGAGGAGCTGGTAAGAGAGGAGGTAAGTAAGGGTGTGGGGCCACAAACTTGGGACCTGATTGCCCATGACAGGTACACCTCAAGGCAATGTGACCACATTTTCCAGGCTACATGTGTGTGATTAATGGTTGGAAATGCCCGGTCAAATTTCAAGAGAAGCACAATGGTATACCAGGGAAATGAGTGAGGGAACAGAACTAATGGGAATGCTCCAAGAGCCAACATAGACTTGATGGGCCAAAAATCCTTCTTCTGTGCAATAAAGAGAGAAGATATTTCACTCTGGGAACAACTGTTTTTCATACTTTTAGCACAAAAGCAACATGGTCCAGAGGAAGCTCAAGGCCATTGTGAGGGAAGAAAAGTGTTAAATAAGGCCACCAAAATCATTCAAATACTATACTGGCACTCATGCAGCCTTGGTTATTGTGCTCCTTGTAAATCCATAGATGTTGACAATTTGATTAGGAGGGATCAAATTAAAAGCTGTATTTGTTTTAAATAAACATCATAAAACCACTGGTGTACTCAAAGGAGACTATGAAATCTGAATTGTCTCCAGCTTCAATGGCAACAATTGATTGAAAATGAATTGTATTTCACACTGTAGGTTCATGTACATTTTAATGTGGGGATTTTTAATGTACACGGTTCAAAATGTTCAAGATGAAAATGTTCAAAGATGCTAAATTTTTGAAGCTATATTATAAAGGCTTTTTAATAAATGTAGAGAAAAAAAGTGTTGGACAGGGCTTTACATTGATTTTCCTTCTAATTTGCCTCATATCAACTAATTAATCATCTCCCAAGCTCCCAAAGACTTCCTGTCACTCATATTCCCAAATAGGTCAGACTATCCACTAATTTGTTCCTTGTACCCACAGTGAGAGGCTCTTTCCTCTTGCTGGAGAGCCAAGAACCAGGAGCTATTTTGGACAGAAATGAGAAATTTCTTTGCTCAGAGGGTTATAACTCTGTGGAATACTCCACGCCGAAGAGCCGTGGATGCTCTGTCAAAGGGAACAGTGGTTTAAAGTACTGGGCTGGAGTCCAGAGGTGTGGACAAGTGATCGGAAGCTTGAATCAAATCCCATCACCTTTTTAATCCAGGTAACTGAAATTGCCAGTATCAGTAATATCAGAAAAGACAAGATTTTCACAACCACCTTGCCACTCTCCAGTTTCTTATTGTCCTTCAGGGAAGGTGTGCTCAGTCTGGCTTACATATGACTCCAGACTCACAGCAATGTAGTGATCTCTTTTGGCCCAGTGAGCCCTTCAGATCAGGGGCAGGCAATTAAGGTGACCTTGCTAGTGATATCCACATCCACATTCAGAGTAAGTGAATATGTTAAAAAAAACAAGGTTGACAGATTTTAAGACTAAAGAAATTAAGAAAAATGGAGATTTTGGGTAAACTTGACAAGGATGACTCACCATGATTTTGTTGGATGGCAGAACAGGATTAATAGTCTGCTGCTATTTCTTTTGTTCAGGTGTTCTTTATTGTCTAGCTGGTGTTATTATGAATAACTACTAACCATTAATAATTATTAAGAATTGCACATTAATAATAACTGGAATCCATATATGAGTCTGATTACACTTCATGGCATATAACTGAACTGAAATGAATGGTACTACTGGAAACCAGTGAGGCAGAATCCACGCTATTCCATAGTTTTTGTTGCCTGCATCTGTCTGTGAAGACACCCATCACACACTCTCAGTGATTAGGTTCAGTTGCTTTGCCAAGGCTCATTGCTCTTCAATGGACTCGTATGTTAAAAGCAATCAATACCAGCCTCCACACCACCTCATTATACAGTTTAACAGCTGACTTTATGGAGAGGTGCCACCATATATTAATAACCACGTGTGAGGTATATTTTATCACTGTGTTGCTGAGTAAACAGCAAGTTGTGTTGCAAATGGTCTTTCAAAGTTCATATCACATTGATCTGTCGCCATTCATCAGCAGAACATCATGCAATTCATTTTCTTTTACTTGAATTCAGTGATTATTTGGTGTAACACAGTTCTATTGCATCTTTCTCTCGTGTTGCAGCTCAAGTTCTACATTGGTTGTGATCGAAAACCCAGCTCCAAACTAAGCTGTATTTACTTTAAGGCTTAATTCTCTGTTGATGCAGCCTGGAACCAAATCCTCACTGATTACTGAGTTCTGAGGTTAAGCAGAGACAATTCTCTCCAAGTTTTGATGTCCCGCTATCTGACTCTGCATCTATAGTTTGAGAACTGTGGAGTTCAGTGAAAGCTATCCTGCCCAGAGACATGGGTAGGTGAGTGCAATTATTTGGGGTAGCTTATCTCTGCCCAAAATATCACCAAAGATTTGAGGTTTAGACAAACACAAACTGATTGCTATGGATATTATTTCTTGTGCTTATATACTCATGAATCTGAATTAATTTATTTTATCATTGACATATTGATAGAATATTTCCTTTTCCTCTTACAATTTGCATGTCTGGATAGATTCTGCATTTGTGATTTTTTTCTTTAATGCTAAGTTAATGATTAAAGTGTAGAATTTCTGGAATAAAACTGAAAGTGCAGCAGGTCTTGGAGAGAACAACAATTAATGTTTCAGTTTGAAATTTTCGTCAGAACTGGGAAAAGGTTGAGGTAAACAGGTTTCGGGATGCGGAGGAAGTTGGATGGTGGAAGGGAGGAAGGAACTAAAGGGAAGGTCTGCTTAAGACTGGAAGGCAGGAAGGATTAAGTGCCATAAGGGTAATACTGCAAGGCAAAAGAGGATGGTCAGAGGACATAAAGGATCAAAATGTCCAACTGAAGGAGGTGCAGGCTGATTATCTGAAATTGATGGAACAAAAAAATCACGAATGCTCGAAAACTGAAATGAAAAAGCTGGAAATGCTGATTATCTAAAGTTGTTGGGTGTTGAATGTGGAAGGCTACGACACATCTTGTTAAAAGGTGAGATGCTGAACCTCGAGCTCACCATAATTTCCAGATTTATTCATCTGCCTTGGGAAGAAATGGAAATAGATGTTTTCTTTGGACTTTTTAAAACAATTCATTGGTCAAGAGGAAAGTATTATTTGAAGTAGGCAAAAACATGATTAAAATATCCAGAACAGATGAGTAAATGTTGTTGAGAGCTCATTGTAAAGTACAATGTATCTTGCTATAGCAACATAATTGGCAACAGCTAATTCAAGATTGTATTCAGCATTCAGATGAAATTTATGAATTGTATATTGGTGGCATAGCAGTTGTTACTGAGATCCCTGGACTGACAATGCAGAGGCTGATGTTCAAACCCTAGCATAATAGCCACAGAATTTAAATTCAGATTAATAATCTGGAATTCTGGAAAAAAAATCAGTTATTTTAGCACTGATTATCACAAAGCTACCGGATTGTCATTAAAACTTCTCTGAGTCCCTTGTGGCCCTCCCTGGTATGATTGATATGTTCCTACAAACCACTCTAAAGAATGGGCAATACATGCTGGCCCCACCACCTATGCTCATGTCCCAATAATTGAATCTCTTTCAAGCAAAAACTGGTTTGGAGATTGTATCAGTCGATGATTACTCTTATCTGTGGAATCCACTTCAGAGATTAGAAAGAATCTTACTTTTCGTGCACAGGTTTAGAGAATTCACTTTCTGATTACAGTTTATTACACCATTCAGGTCCTCAAATACCATTGACAATGAGCTCAGTTCTTTTGTGAATTTTACTTCCTTCTGCTTTTACCAACCTGAAGACCCAGATGTTGCATAAAATACCAATGGGCTTGCCTTCAAGTGCCTGCTCTTCACTTATAAATCTGTACTGCAAGATTTGATTTGAGATTGGGGAGATTAAATCAGTTTGCCTTAGGGAGTTTGTTGCAAGAGTAAGTCACATTTCTGCCAGATGCCAATATAAAATTGTGGATTGCTTGGAAAAAGAGGAAAGGTTTTGCAAACTAGCAAATTGTGTCCAACTGAAGCCATCAAAGAGTATTCTTTGAAAGTTACTGGGAAACCTTTATCAGGATGGAAAAATGCTAGTCAATATATTTTTGTCAGCTTTGATCATTTCCAGCAAAGGGGCCAAGACTCATTGTAGTAGATAACCAGCTGCTACAAAATATACAATATATGTAAATTTTCAGATTTTCTCATTTTAAATAGATTCTGGAACTCTCAGCTGGAGGTTTCAGAGCAAGTGGTAAATACTCTTAGCAAAGACTAGACTGCATTTTGCTTTAGATTATTTTGAATGCTAAAAAAAACATTATAATCTGATTAATACATACCAAAAGCAATTTAAGATTGACATGAAATTTATTTCTGTGTCATTCTAATAAGTGGAGATTCTCACAGCTGAAGGATATACAGCTGTGGACACCCACCAAGCTTCCTTACGGTGGCCCAGGCAGATTTTCTTTCTCCCCCTGGTGCACAGGTTGACCCGGAACCAGAGACTGCAAGAGTGAACTGTTTTCTGTATCAACCTTTGAATTGGCTTTCTGTCAATTAAAATGCATCCTAGAAAGTTTTGAGAAACTTGGATAAATCATTCAAACTTGTTGGCATAGAATTTCCTGTGACATCATAAATTTCAAATCTTGTTGACTCAATGTTTTCTGGAAAAATATTTGAATAGCCCACAGTAAGCATGCTGATGAAATGGAAATCTCAGAAGTGGTGCAGCCAATGGTTGACCTCATCCTCACCAATAAACCAATTAATCTAGTCACCATTGATGTGACCAGGGTCCTGGAATTCTGAATTTCAGATCCTTTCACTGCACTTCCTCGATTACTTGCAAAACATTGTTTGATTTCTGGAGGTAGTCAGCTGCTTTAGCATTCTAATTCACAGATTTTTGTTGCTTTATAAGTGCAAGATTGGAAGTTTTCTTAGTAAATTAAACAAAGGGTGTTCCTTGTGCAGAAAAAGGCAGCAAAAAAATCTCATAATTAGGGTTATGTCCCCCGTTCTAAAGATGTCTGAGCTACATCCAACACCATACTGACACGGATAATAATCCAACAGCCCGTTGTCTGCCTTGTACAGGTGCTGGGCCTTTTCTAGAAGCTAGTGAAAGGCCCAGTGATTGAGGACCTCTACATCTTGAACAACTGTTCTTAAAAGAACTGTTACAGACAAACAATGTAAACATATAATTTTCTTCTTCTTAACTTAAAGTGAAGCCAAGAAGCTCAGTTATGCTCATTCTGCATGAAATTTACCTCCAGTTCACCTCCCCTTGCTCTCTCAGGACTTGTCAGAAGAATGCTGTCAAGTTGGCCTGGAGCAGTTGCTTCAGGGAACATGACAAGCACACACAGAATGGCCAAAGCCAATTTCAAATGTACCTTCAGGCTTTTGATTATACTACAAAGACAAAGGCCATTGACAGTCTGAAATAAATCCTAAACAAGGCTCACGATCGCACTCACTCCCATGTCACATGCAGAAGCACTCTAGTTCCCAAATGTATAGAAGTATTTTGATGCTTTTAGCTAAGAATTAATATAGACAAGAAAGAGCAGAGATATTATTTTAGTCCAGTCACTTTGAATTGAAGTACCCCTCCCAACATCTCTCAGTCTAGAAAAATAGCATAAATCCAGGAAATTTGTCATCACCATTGACCAGACTGCTTTGGGAATGGAGTCTACCGAGAGAGCTACAATATATCTTACAGAGATTTAGTGAGAGAATAGGCAAAGCAGTACAAAAACCCAGGAAATTACAGTGTGTCTTGAATATTGGTATAACCCAAGTACCTATGTAAAATAGACTTCCACTGTATGTGTGTCATTCCCAGAAAATTCTGAGATAATATTCCACCAGCATTTCAGGTAAGCCTTGAGAATCAACACTGCATTTCTAGTCAGCCACCAGTACAGGCTAAAATCTGTTGGTGATGTTTGGAGGAAGTGAAACCTTCCTTGAACATAGTCTGCCAGAGTCAAATCAGCAAACGTAATTGATGACAAGCACTCAAAAGTCGACAATGATTGATGTGCACAGAAAATTGTATCTAATGCTGTAACGTGCATGATGTGATCCTGCCTCTGCAAATTGTTGCAGTGTTTGTTCATTGCACCTTAACGGAGCAGAAGCAGGTTCCTGTCTTAGTGATTTTTATTAGTATTGGTATTGGTTTCTGTAAGGAGTTTATACATTCTCCCCGTGTCTGTGTGTGTTTCCTCTGGGTGCTCCGGTTTCCTCCCACATTCCAAAGACGTACGTGATAGGAAGTTGTGGGCATGCTATGTTGGTGCCGGAAGCGTGGCAACACTTGCAGGCTGCCCCCAGAACATTCTACACAAAAGATGCATTTCACTGTGTGTTTCGATGTACATGTGACTAATAAAGATATCTTATCTTATTATTGTCACTTCTACCGAGGTACAGTGAAAAACTTGTCTTGCATACCGATCGTACAGGTCAATTCATTACACAGTGCAGTTACTTTGAGTTAGTACAGAGTGCATTAAGATAGTACAGGTAAAAACAATAACAGTACAGAGTAAATTGTCACAGCTACAGAGAAAGTGCAGTGCAAAAAGGTGCAAGGTCACAACAAGGTAGATCGTGAGGTCAGAGTCCATCTCATCGTATAAGGGAACTGTTCAATAGTCTTATCACAGTGGGATAGAAGCTGTCCTTAAGCCTGGTGGTATGTTCCCTCAGGGTCCTGTATCTTCTACCTGATGGAAGAGGAGAGAAGAGAGAATGACCCAGGTGGGTGGGGTCTTTGATTATGCTGGCTGCTTCGCCAAGGCAGTGAGAGGTAAAGATAGAGTCCAAGGAGGGGAGGCTGGTTTCCATGATGCACTGGGATGTGTCCACAACTCTCTGCAGTTTCTTGCGGTCCTGGGCAGAGCAGTTGCTGTACCAAGCCGTGATGCATCCAGATAGGATGCTTTCTATGGTGCATCCATAAAAGTTGGTGAGTGTCAAAGGGGACATACCGAATTTCTTTAGCCTGCTGATCAGCTCTTTTGTTTTGTTGACATTGAGGGAAAGGTTGTTGTCATGACACCATGCCACTAAGCTCTCTATCTCCTTCCTGTACCCCGACTCATCGTTGTTTGAGATATGGCCTACAACGGTGGTATCATCTGCAAACTTGTAGATGGAGTTCGAGCAGAATCTGGCCACACAGTCATGAGTATATAGGGAGTTGATTAGAGGGCTGAGGACGCAGCCTTATGGGGCACCAGTGTTGAGAATAATCGTGCTGGAGGTATTGCTGCCTATCCTCAATGATTGCGGTCTGTTGGTCAGAAAGTCAAGGATCCAGTTACAGAGGGAGGAGTTGAGTCCTAGGTCTTGGAGTTTGGTGATGAGTTTGCTTGGGATTATAGTATTGAAGGCGGAGCTGTAGTCAATAAACAATTGTCTAACGTAGGTGTCTTTACTGTCCCGATGCTCCAGAGCTGAGTGTAGGGCCAGGGAGATGGCGTCCACTGTAGACCTGTTTCGGCGATAGGCAAATTGCAGTGAGTCGAGATTGTCTGTGAGGCTGGAGTTGATGCGTGCCATGACCAGCCTCTCAAAGCACTTCATGATGGTGGATGTCAGAGCCACTGGTCGGTAGTCATTAAGGCATGTTACCTTGTTTTTCTTCAGTACTGGTATGATAGTGGTCTTCTTAAAACAGGTGGGAACCTCAGATTGAAGCAGGGAGAGGTTAAATATCTCTGCAAATACTTCTGCCAGCTGATCAGCATAAGATCTGAGCACACGGCCAGGGACACCATCTGGGCCAGATGTTTTCCTCATGTTCACTCTCCAGAAGACTGATCTTACGTCCTCGACGTGACCACAGGTACAGTTGCATTGGAGGTGATCAGGGTGGATGGTGACAATCCACTTCCCTTCTGTTCAAAACGCACAGAATGCGTCAAGCTCATCAGGAAGGGATGCGCTGTTGTTAACTATGCAGCCTGTCTTCGTCTTGTAGCCTGTTATGGCATGTAAGCCCTGCCATAACTGACGGCTGGTCTGGGACTCTATTTTCTTTAGTCCTGTGTGGTGAGAAGATTTTGAACCAAGTGCATAAAATTTACAAAAGCTGAATTTTAAGAGTAAATCAAATGAATTAGCAACAGAAAAATCTTCATATTTTCAAATGCAGGCATTTCTAGTGGCTGACAAAGTTGTTTATGTAGCAGACATGGATGAGTGCAGCTTCAACAGCGCTCCAGGGTCTCGAGGTTGGGAAATCAAGAACTTGAGGGCATAGGTTTAAAGTGAGAGGGGAAAGATTTAATAGGAACCTGAGGGGCAATTTCTTCACACAGAGCGTGGTGCCTAAATGGAATGAGCTGCCAGAGGAAGTGGTTGAGGCAGGTACAATAACAACATTTAAACAGACATTTGAACAGCTATATGGATAAGAAAGGTTTAGAGGGGGTATGGGCCAAATGTGGGAAAATGGGCATCCTGGTTGGCATGGATGAGTTGGGCTGAAGGGCCTGTTTCTGTGCTATGTGACTCTATGACTGTAAGAATCTCAATTGCTCTTTCGAATTGCCACAGTGCCTGCACTGTGACTGCAGACAGTGGACATGACCTGACTTGCATTAGGTTCTTCTATTGTTTTCCACGATTACATGTTTGACAAACCAACTGAAACAATAATCTACTTGTAAAATCAAAATACGCTTCAGACAAGTTAATAACAGTGTGTTCTCTGTAAGAAGACAGTAATTTTCTACGCTGTAACATACTTTGAACGTATTATTGCAAAAAAAAATCCTTCTGAATCAGCAGGAAGGTTAAAGCTACACCAAAATCTTCACATGCAGGAATATCAAGGATCCTGTCCTCTCTCAGTGTCTGTTACGACTATGTTAGTTTTAAGTGTCTCAAACGGTGGGATTTCTGAACAACGTGTAGAGAGAGCATAGTTCACCATGAGATTAGATTACCTATTTGCTAACTCCTTATCAATGCGGTGTTTCAACTAATCCCTCGGGAGCATTATTACCTCATGTGCTGGCCAAGACTGAACAAGATTAGGCCCAGTAATAATGATTTACATTACATGGAAGGTTTAACATAAAAGAAGTGCTGAGAAACTTCATGAATAGAAATCGATGCAGAATAACTGTCACAGAAATGAGGTTGAAAATGAGAATTTAAGTGTAATTATATTACTGAACAAGGTAACTGTACATTAGGTCAGAGGTGATTGACGGGCAGAATTTGGGTGGCTGAAAAGTTTTAAAAAATCTAGATTCTGAAAATTTGAAATAAAAGCATAAATTGCTGGAGATACTCAACATTCAGGCAGCAATCTGTGAATCTGTGCAAAGAGAAATAGAGTTATGTTTCAGGTTACTCTTTCATCATGACTTGGATTTGGGTGGCTATGTTTTGAATATTGAAATTTATGAAAGGTATAGGATGGGAACCATTGTAAGAAGTAAATCAATAAGTAAGGGGGTGAGTTATATGTGGAAGTGGGCAGTGTTGAAAACTTGATGGAAAATGAGCTCCTACCTTGACGGTCAGGTTATGTGGTTTCAGTCTCAAGGTTGGACAGCCCTTAACATTTTTGCTTGGTCTGGTTCAACCTCTGTGTATTACCGGAAAGAAAATTTATCAATGTCAAGGGAGTTGACTTTAATAGAGGCTGAAGGTTCTTAGCAATGCGGTGAGATAACTAAGAAACTTCAGTATGAATTTCACAGTTAAAGCCTTTTTAGTGTCAGCATCAGCTCTTAGTTAGTTAGCATTACTCTTGCCTTTGAGTCAGGAAGATTTGGGTTCAAGTCGTACTCCAGCAACTTGGGCACAAAAATCTAGACTGACACTCCAATGCAATACTATGGGACAGCAGCAGATAGGTGAAGCTCAGATAGAGATTGAAATTAAGACAAGCAGTCATTGAATGCAAAATATTTTAAAATATTTCCCAAGACTTGCAAGTCAATCTTCCTCCGTGATTTATCACCTCACTGATAAAAGAATTCGTTGCTGGGATATTAATGTTTCAGATGCAACCTTGTCTCCTTTTGGAGCAAGTATCCAATTTCGCAATGTGGTTGAGTAATTTGGGCACAAATTATTTTTGTTCAGTTTTCTATCCCTTCTGTAGAAGTGAATCACCAGGATTTTGAAGGCTATGGACCTAATGTGGATAAATGGGTTTAGTGTAGGTAGGTGCAACAAGTGACATGGATGTGGTGGGCTGATGAGCTTATTTCTGTGCTGTGTTATGAACGATACAAATTACATACTTCATTTGTTTCTAATAGCACTTGCTGATTGTGCCTATTTATGCCATTATGCTAAAATATCATCTATTTGTTCGTACAGGCAACTCTCCATCTGACGAATCAGAGGAACATGAAAAGGATCCCAAATCTCTAACTTTTCCAGCCTATGTTGGTAGCCTTCTTGATTCTGGTGATGAGCTCATGGCATCTGGAGTGAGAATGTACTGTGAAAACAGGGGAGGTTGCCCATCTTCCTGTCACCTCTGCCATCCCAAAGGGGGTCAGAGCAGGCAAGAAGAACCAGTGTTGCTGGAAGTCACCAAGGCAGCTCCACTTTATGAACTGCTTAGCGATAATGAAACACAAAAGGTAAGTTGTACAAGCTCGCGGGATATAGCTCAGCTGTCAGAGTAGATATGACACCAATGTGAGGCTTCAAGCAATAGGTATATACACTTAGAATGAGGCTCAACTGTGTAAAAATGTTATCAAATGAAAGCACAGCAAAATTAAAATTTCAAATACAGGCATCTTTAAAGTCACAGTGGAACTTTAGTACTAAAGAGAAAATGTTACACAGGCATAAAATTGAAGCAAGATGTGTTAAAGAGCCAGATAGTGGATTGGAAGAGGAAAACATCACCTTAAGATAATAGATCTTGTTATCTCCTTCTCCTGTCCTCCCACCAAAGTCCTTCCATTGATGGGCAAAGCTCATCAGTTGGTATCAGAGAAAATTTACAACACAGAAAGAAACCATTTAGCCCATCATGTCCATACTGCTTGAAGTAGCACTATCTCGCCTAATCCAACCTTCCAACACTAGGTCCATGGCCCTCCAGGTCAAAGCTCTTCAAGCACACATCCAAGTACCATGTAAAGATGGTGAGCTTTTTGCCTCTCCTTTCCTTTTAAGCTGTGAGGTCCAGAACACTGCCACAGTCTGGATGAAAAAATCTTTCCTCATCTACCCTCTGAGGTTTCTACCAATTACCTTAAATCTATATGCCTCTGCTTTTCAGCTGCTCTACAATGGGAAACAGGCCCTTGCTATTTACCCTGTCTTGGTTCCTCATAATTTTACACACTGCTGGCATCCCTTGACCAGGAAAATTGGGTATGAAGGCAGTTTTGGACCTCCCCATTTCTCCTCTATCCCCAAGAGAGGCTAAACAAATTGAGTCTATATTCTTCAGAGTTTAGAAGAATGAGAAGTGATCTTATTGAAACATATAAGATCCTAAGGGTGCATGACAGGATAAATGTCAAGATGTTTTCAGTGGTGGGAGAGTATCAAATGAGGGGACATAGTTTCAAGTTAAAGTATACAAAGAAGTTTCTTTTCACAGATGGTAGTGGATCTATGGAATTCTCTACCCCAGAAAGTTGTGAAAGCTAGATCATTAGAAATATTTAAAGTTGAAATAGATAAACCTTTGAAAGATCCAAGGGTAGAGAGCTATGGGGATCTGGCACAGAGGAGGCCTGGGATGGATCGGCCGTAATAGATGACAGTGCAGTCTTGAGGAGATAAGTGGCCTACATAACATCCTATTTTCTTGTGATCTCCCAACAATGAAATTTAGTTTTGTAGACTAAGGCCACAAGATGGTATTGCAAAGAGGACAACCTGCACATGAAACCTCAGCTCACTTTGTGTGGTTGGAATGACATGGTGAAGGACTGTTTCCTTCTTAGGAGGAACAGGGTTAGGGGAGAGATAGAATTAGGAGTATGGGTATCAGTAGAGATGAGATGGAGAATTTGGAGGAATAACTCTTGCAGGAGTGCTCAAATTCTTGTATTAATGCTCCTTCACATCTCTGTGCCTCTAAAGCAGATCCCCATCTTTTATCAACATAGTCATGTTGATAATAGAAGGGCTAGTTTGAGCATGCTGCTTAAGTGGTTGGTCTGTTTCTGTTATCAAGCTGACAGTATCTTCTCACACTGTCATATTTCTTTGTTTTGTGTTACAGGCTCTCAGCAAAACTAATTCATTATTAACCTTGTAAAGTGCTGAAAAAATATTTCGTTAAGAATGATCATGAAGATGAATGAGCATAACTGATGGATGACACTGGTCCTAATTTATATTAAACAAAAAGCAGGGGTTCAATTATTAATATCTGAAATGCTCTTCTGGGTCAGAAAATGTTGGTTTTCACTGAAAGATTAACTGGAGGGTCTTACTCAACAGTAGTGTAACTCTATGTAACACAGATATTGAGGTTGAGCATTATATTGGGTGATTCTTTTGCACTGGCAATACCCATAATCAGCATCAGGTGATGGGTTCAGCATGATGAAAGGTAGAAATCCTTAGAACTTGTCAAAATAAATCTTCAATCACATTATAGGAGGAGAGATTAGCTATGTTGGCACAACATTTTGGGCCAATGGGCCTGTTCTGTGCTGTACTGTTCTATGTTCTACGTTCTATTCCAAATTCACTTTGTTTGCCACGTATGCTTGCTACCAATATTCAATGTTATGTAGCATGCATTGCACAATGTCTGACAAAATCTCATCCTCTTAGGCAATATATGAAGCAATGTTGAGCCTACTCTGGTGTTCAGGAGGTGGTGATGTCATCGATGACTGGTGTAGATGTGATTCTACAACCTTCAGTGTTGACGGGCTACCAAACTGTGCTCCGCTGCCTCAGCCGATGTGAGTATCTATTCTTTAATAGCTTTTATGTGAAGTTTGTGCATATTCCAATAAGATCCAATGTTTAATTCACTTTATTAGATGTGTAGGCCTTGATTATAAAGTGCAAAGCAAGGAAGGGGGAAGCATCCCATCACCTGAGTGGTGTTTCTCTACAAGTTAAAGAGGGAATACTAAATATTTACTCAATTGTCTTAGAGGCAAATAAAGAAGGAACACTGCAGTTCTGCTGATACTAACTTTCTGTATTTAATATAGAAACCATGAGGATTCAGTTAGCGTTGTACCAGCGTCTGGCAGTTTAAAGTAATATGCTAGTGGTGTAGAGGACTAAACTTGATGAGGTGGTGGTTTGGGTGAGTGCCTTGGTGAGTTGGAGGATGTGCAGACCCGAAGCCTTGCTCAGCATGTTCTGAAAACAAAAGGAGTTGGAGCACCTGGTTAAACTCTTGGGCAGCAGTGAAGGTGCCAGTTGGGAGTTGGGGTGGGGGTGGGGGTGGTGGTGCACGTCAGAGGTATGTGGGAAGAGTTGCATTCCTGGAGAAGGTGGGAAAAATGCAGAGATCAAGAAGATGGGAGGGCACTAAATGCAGCTGAGCAGCACAAGGAAAGCTGAAAGAGTGCAAGCAGGTAGAGTGAAGGAAAAGAATGGTGTGTTGACAGTAATGAAGACAAGATTTAGGCGTAAGGGGAACAAATAACAAGAAATTTTTCAAATATTGCTGTTATCAGCAAAACAATGTCTCAAGGTGCTTCACTGTTAGGCATGTGGAAAGCCAGCACCACCTAGTAAAAAGGCATTGAGTGCCTACAAGGAATTCAGAGAACTTTGAAAAAGTTTCTGTGGAGTTTGAGGAATTTTGGGATGAAATTCTGGAGAGTGGGATCCAGGTGGCCATAGATTTTGCCACTAACTGTGAAACAAGTTTGGAGAGTTGCACAAGTGGCTAGAATCAGAGGTGTGTGGGGAGAGATGTAGCACTGGAGTAGGTGAGAAAAATGGAGCAACAGACAATATGCTGGAGGAACTTAGCAGGAAAAATAGAGGCAGAATGGGGTTAAATTGGTTCATTATTGTCACATGTGCTGAGGTACAATGAAAAACTTTTTTTGCATGCCATCCGTACAGTTCATTTCATCACATCGGTGCATTGAGGTAATACAAGGGAAAAGCAATAGCAGAATGAGGTTGGTGAAGGATTTATTGCAGTGGTGAAGATCTCAAATTTGAGGTATTGAGAAGATTAAGCCAAAGTAGGCCAGGAACAGAATGATAGAAGAAAAGAATAACATGGAAAGGTTGGAACTGATGGTGGACGAGGTACTGACTGGTTATGAGAGCTGAGTGCCAAGAAGAATTCAAGCAAGTACAGGGAGTGTTTATTGACAGAAATGAAAACATTTGCTGAATATTTATCATACAATTGTTGTCTTTTAGTTCTGTGACTGCACTTGTAAGGTTTCACACATTAAGTCTTACCTTAACGATGACTGTAATAGATTTCATTTGGTTTGTCTGTGTCCAATTTGAACGAATAAGCATTCAATTGAGTACAAGCATCTAGAAGGATTTGTTCAAATTGATTGATTGCTAGCTTTAACAAAAAAATAAAGTTATTTGAATCTGCCTTTCTCCTGGTGTTGGAGGTATTTATTGACATCATGTTCAAATCAGGGAGTTTATAACTTTCAAAAATATATCTAATCAGGCCAGATAATTTCAGTAAACAGTGGGCAAAATAAAAGAGGCATTACTGCATGGGGAATTTATTTCCAGTTTAGCATTGTATTAGCAAACTATTATTTTCTATTTCCTGTAGATCTAGACAACCTTAGCAACTATTTAAAATAATATTGTGTTACTGGCATTGTGATATATGTCAGTGATAATAAACCTGATTCTGATTCTGATATTTATTCTGATGCTGTTTATTAATTTTGTTTGGACTTTAAAGGCTGCTTTAAGTCCACTGCAATGTTATTCTTTTTCCCTATGAAAGCAAGGAAGTTACACATGGGATAAAATCCAGTGAAATGAACTGAAGAGGATTCTTTATTTTTGTTCATTGCACAAACTAGCTCTTCATTTACCTGAATGGAAGTCTTTGCTCAGGGACATTGGGAACTGGGACCTAGCTGTGGCTAAGTCATAAAGCCAAGCCAAGAAAAATTTTAAAAGAAAGCTAAGAACTAAAATGAAGCAGAAATACCTAGGAGAATGTAGAAGTGATCTAGGAGAGGAGGAACTAGGGAAACTAAGCCACACCTTCAGCATTGAATAGTGTGAGGGATCCCATTGAGAAACATTGGTAACATAAACTTGGAGATGAGAGTGCTAAGTGGTAGAACTTGTAAGTTTGTCAGAGTGAATATGCAGAAATGGCCAAGAACAAGAATCAGAATTAAGTTTATTATCACTGACATATGTCATGAAATTTGCTTTTTTGTGGCAGCAGTACAGTGCAAGGCATAAAAATTACTATAAGTTACAAAAAATAAGTAAATTGTCCAAAAGAGGAAATGAGGAACAAGAGAGAGATGACCAGTGAAACTGGTTGCAGAGAACACATTGTATGGAGGACAGTGCATGCAGTGATCCCATATTATGGCAAAATCCCAGAGAGAAAGAAAGGGTGTGAGAGGTTTTGTGATGGAGAGCTTTGGGAGCTGTCCAGGGACCAGAAGAGCCAACCAGGAACAGAGAGCAACCAAGATGGAAGAGAGGGAGAGATTCTAAGTGAACTGCAGGCAGATCAAGTTCAGCAACCCAGCCAAGAATCATTCATGGGCCATATCATTGGGCAAGTGCCACTGCCTATGTACAGTACTTTACAGGTGCCAAGTGGGTTAATCTAGGCCTGGAACTGAAGTGCCAGAGAGCACTGGTCTTAATTCACTTGTAATAGAAGACTGTAGGAGAATAGAGCACAACCTAAACTGCCTATCTTGAAATTTACTGCCTCCGAGTTCCATTTCTGTTCTGGCCCGTTAGTGGAGTTTAACAGATCTGGAAGGTAGTTATTGCATGGAATTACATTGAATTAACAACTCTGAAACAGCCCATTTAACCCAGGTAATCACTGTGAATGGCGCTGTTCCATACCATCTCCTTCACTGCATCCTATCAGCACTGCCTTCTATTTCTTCCCCTCTGGTGATTCTAGCTTCCACTTGAATGCACACATACTATTTGTCTCAATCAATCCATGTGATGGAAGATTCCACTCCCTCATCACACTCTTGGTTAAAACAAAGTTTTTTCTGAATTTTCTATTTGATTTATTAATGACTTATTGATGACCCTAATTTTGCACTCCCTGACACATGATGACATTTTCCAAACACTTCCTCCAGTAAATCCCTTTCTAATTTTAATGTAATTTTATTGAATCATTCCTTAGCCTTCACTTTTCTGTGGAAAAGATCTCTTTTCTGATTTTGCTGTCCACTGGACTGCCGTTGGCGGTGGTTTGGTTGCCTGTAAGCCATGAAGGGGTCATTTACCTCTGATCAAAATCCAGCAGCTCCATGGTAGAATACGTGTGTATACTGGTGTATTGTTGCACTGTGAAGCCCCTCCATCACTCCCCAGCAATCAACCATACCTGTTAAAGTCTCTCAGAGGTACAACGGCTAGCTGGGTGAATGAACTGCAGAAAGAGGTTAAATTAACTGAAGTGATGATAGTTATTATCAGAAGCACACTTCGTTGCTCAAAGGTTGTCCAGCTCTCAAGCAGTTTGGTCAGAGTATGGATGCCAGAACATTAAAAATTTTCCCCCACTATCAGGAGTCAACTTACCTGACAGTGTACATCTGTGACTGTTTTATCTCTTGGAACAGGGTTATTGTATTGCATAGTATTTTAAGAGGAATGATCTCTGGAGGATTGTGTTTTAATATTTTATATACTTTCCAGATATGTGACTGTATTAATCACACAAAGTGCTAGGAGTAGATCTGTAATGGCTTCTTCTGATTTATGGACTGACAGTAATTAAAACGAAAGCAGTGCCACAAAGTCATTTTGTTCCACTAATATCAGCTCAGTGCAATCTTGGAACCACTTAATATTTCTTTGTTAAAATAATAATGATCATTCAAACAAAGACTATTCGGAGAAGAACATGATTGTTTTGTTCATCTGCTAACATGGCCTGAATATTCAGGATGAATAGGCGTCACCCACAAACTAACTGGTTGTAATCCTACCTCAGAGACCATTTAGATTTGCTTATACTTTTGAGGTCAGTCCTCTTCTCCTCCCTCCATATTCTAACTCAATCTGACCAATCATTAAGGGTCTCAGCCTGAAATGTTGACTGTCCATTTCCCTCCATAAATGCTACCTGACCTGTTGAGTTCCTCCAGCACTTCCAGATTATGCTGTCTCTTGTGTCTCTATCCTGCCCTTCTTCTTAAGTCTGCTCTGGAGAAGGATGCAATAAGGCAAGCCAGAGATTGCTTGTTGGGGTTTTGAATGCATTGCCTCCAATCTTGGATGCTAGAACGTGGGTAGGAGTTGCTTGAAGATGCAGTGTGTCATGTGGACTCCTACTTGGCTTCCCTGAATCACTAAATATGATGCATAACATGGGTCTGAACTACACAGCGGAGCAAATTCCAAGGTTATGTCTGGCATCACCCCTGACTCAATTGTTGCCATATTGAAAATATCCTTGGTGTTCTGTGATATGAAGGTGGTGAAAGGAGTATTAGTTTGGAGTCCTGGTTCAGTAAGAGGAATGTATAATAGTGGAATTGGGTCCAAGCAGAGGCTGGGTCATCTGTAATTTCCATACAGGGGAAACCAAAACACGTACTTTTACTAGACTCCCATGTGAAGAATGATCAGTTAGACTGTGACAGTTCACTTCAGTCTTTAGAAGATGAGAAGAGAATGGGGTTGAGAATGAGTGGGGAAGGGTGAGGTGAGGAAGGGAAGATGAAAAGTATGTTCCAATTGGCCACTTCAAAATTAGATTCTTAGAATTTGTGTCATCATTATGTGCATCTCCTGGGGATCTATCCCTGGGTTACGAACCCAACTTATGGACACTCACACATATGAATGAGCACCCATAATATTAAATTCAAAAGTCTGGCATATGAACATATGTTTGTTCCTACAAACAGCAAAACTGTTTTCTTCTCTCTCTCCACTTTTGATAATCATTCTTTCATATCAGTCTTGCAGCTTTGATACCATTGGTTTTGATATTGTGGAGGTGTGGTTACTATATCGAGTGATTTTTGTGTATTTTCTGATGTGGAAAGAATTGACTTATGGGACATCTGTAAAAACGGAACGCACTCATTACTTGGGGATGGCCTGTATCAAGAAATGTGAATGAGTACCGATGACGCTTGACAAAACAAATATCACTGAGGTTAAATGTGAACTAAATACATGTGGAGTGATTAGAAATTAAGGGGTTTCTGAGGGTTTAAAATATTTCAGAAATAGTTTATTCCTTGTTTCATGTACTCTGAGTTTATTTGTTGTCAAACGAGTTTATTTTCTTGATTTAATTATCCTTTGATGTGTAAGAAGTGTTCTCTCGGGTAGATTTGATTTGCCTGTGTCAGGGTCCATATTTGTCTGGAAATGTATTGTTATAATGCAATATCAGTGACTGATTATTTGGACAACTACTTATTGCACCAAGTGCACAATGAGGTGGGAGAGTCGTATTTAGATTAATTACCATGCATTTTGCTCAGTGCAGACAATTGTCTTAGAAATACAAGCATTCCCAGTGTCTTTTTAACATAACAGAAGGCTTGAAGTGCAAAAGGTAGTTTTTTTGGCCTGTTCTTCCTGTGTTGGTTCTTCAAAGAACAATTTAAACCGGATCCATTACCCCACACTTTCTTCAGAGACCTGTATCATTCCTGATTCAAATCTTTGCCTGTTCTGTCCTGAAAGGATACATGTAATTTATTCTCTATGGTAAAATATTCCATGCCCCAACAGCTTTTACATAAGGACATTTCTTCTAATCTTTCTGTTGTAATTGGGCTATCAATTTAACATCGCAACCCTTTGTCATTGATATTCACTCCAGAAAATTCCTTCATCCTTTTACATGTCTCTGTTTATTTTGAGACATCTCTGCTTCTCTGGGAATGGGTCCAGTGCCCTAATTCCATCCAGGCACCACTTTCTTTGGCCCCAGCTATCAACCTGTTTTTGGGTTCAAAGTTCTTTCAATGAAGGAGTGCCCTGAACAGTGTGCCATACACTGGCTAGGACATTGCCCTGAAGAAATTTATCAGAACCTCTTTGGTATTTATATTCCATGTTAACCTCCCACCATGGTGATTCTCTCTTCTCCCCCGTTCCATCGGGCGGAAGGTGCAAAAGCTTGAGAACATGTACCACCAGGCTCAAGGACAGCTTCTCACCCACTGTTATAAGACTCTTGAGTGGACCTCTAATACAATAAAGATGAACTCTTGATCTCTCAGTCTACCTCATCATGACCCTTGCACTGTATTTGGAGTTGGAATTGGTTTATTATTGTCACATGTACCGAGGTACAGTGAAAAACTTGTCTTGCATACCGTTCGTACAGGTCAACTCGTTACACAGTGCATTGAGGTAGTACAGGGTAAAAATAACAGAATGCAGAATAAAGTGCAGAATACAGCTGCAGAGAAAGTACGGTGCAGGTAGACAATAAGGTGCAAGGTCATAATGAGGTAGATTGTGAGGTCAAGATTCCATCTTATCATACTGATATTGTCTATATTGTCTACCTGTACTGCACTTTCTCTGTAACTGTAATACTATATTCTGCATTGTGTGATTTTTTTTTCCCTTTGGTACTACCTCGATGCATTTATATTTGGAATGATCTGTCTGGATAGCATGCAAACAAAAACTTTTCACTGTATCTTGGTGCAAGTGACAATAATAAACCAATTATTTATAAAAAGCCAGGGCACTTTCACCTTTGCAAAAATGCCATTTGTCTGTTGCAATGTCACTTGAAGGGACTTAAGATTTGAACCCAGGTCCCTTCATCCCTCTGTACCTTTGGTATCATGTTATTAAGTACTTAACTTCATGTGTTGCTTTCCTAAAATGTAGCACCTTGCACTACCATCCGAAATAGTAATCATCACCTACCTTTCTTTTCCCTGATGCCCTCTATGCCCTCTTGCAAAAACTACCTACTCTTGTGTCATCAACATATTCCAAATACAGTGGAGCCTGTTCCTCCAGCAGATTGATTGTTATTCCATTTTTCCCAAATCCAAACCATAATGGTCCAGGTGAGTTTTCAAAGACAATCTTGCAACTTTGGCTCCTCATTCATGGACTGGTTGTTGTTGCAAGTTCCCGGTGATTAACTGAATATCACTTCCAAAACTGCCATGGTGGAACTAGAATGCAATCTCTGGGTTGATAGTCCAGGCCTCTGGATTACTCATCAGAAAATTAACCACTACACCACCACTATACAACAGAGGCTGAGTGATCTCCCAATCCTTACAGAACCACTCCCACATTGCAGTTCATTCCTGCCCATTTTAGATACCAAGAATAAAATATCCAGACTTGACCCTGGTTTGTAGTATAGATCAAATAAGATTCTGAACATTTTGCTGCATTTCCTCATATAATACATCTCATAACAGTCCCTTTGGGAGAGACCTTATCTAACACCAACTGAAAATCTATATGCACATTTACTGTATTCTCTTTATCTATCCAGTTAGTCACTTTTTCAATAACATTCCTATAAGATTGTCAGACATATTGGCTATTTTTAATTAGCCCATCCATCTCTAAATGCTCACTAATTTATTCTTGCTTCCTGGATTCTCTGAGTTGGCCCAAATTCACTAACAGATCTGTTGTTACCCTGATGTGTATTCCTCTCCTTCCCTAAATGGAGGTGTTACTTTCACAACTCTCTGACATCTCTATGAAAATTGGAAACCCCATTCAAAGCCTTTAGTGTATTTTCGGTTTGTTCAATAGCCAGTGATGTTTCTCATCAGGGTTAAATGTTCCTCCTACTTTAAGTCCAGCTTATTTTTCAGTTTTCTGTACCAATTTTTCATTGCAATTTCTCCTCCTCCCAAAAAATATCAGCATTTTCATTTCCATTGTTATTTATAAATGCTGATGCCAAGACAAAATCTTGTCACACCCTCAATATAAGACTTCTTCCTTCAGCTGGAGCTGCCCATTTTACTTCATTATTCTGTAACTTCAACTTATGTGGAAAGGGCCTTACTATTGCCTTTTATGTTATGTGTCACACTTATCACATTTCCTTTACCCCTTTTAAATTTCTTCATTACCTATTTTTCTATTCCTTACAATATTTTTGTTTTAGGTTGTGTTAGCTTTCATCTTAATATGTGCCTCTTTTTTTTTAAAGTTTCCAATTAGTTTCAAAACTTTTGTCCAAATGTATCCTTTCAGTGCAGTCCTTCCTTTGTTACACAGGAATATATTATTTTTGATCCATCTCTTAACTGAAGGCTCCCAGTTACTTTTCTTCTACTTCGTTTCTTTCTTCTCTCACTGAACTTTGACCTTTTCCAGTCTAACATCCTTATCTTTGAGATCATCATTATCTTTTTCTATTATCACATTGTCCACAGGGTCATTGTCATTATTTCTCAGTTCGCCTCTGACTCCCACGTCAGTTATTAGTCTTGTTTTATCTCCCACAGCTAAATTGAGCAAAACATGTTTCCATGTTGGTTGAGAAAAACACTCATTTTCGCCTGTTTTCCAGGTCAGCATGTCAATAGTAAAGAGGGGAATGTATTCTCTAATTGGTCTTCCCTAGTTAATAATATTTCCGTGATTTATGAGGAGAATGCATTAGTTCTTCATTAGGTTTCAGTGCAAATTTCATCAGTGATAAAACAAACATCAGAAGGTCAATCCTGTGGCACAATGAAATATTACTGAGGTCTGGTGTAACCTCACTGTGAATCACCTTTTCAAGAAGCACAGTGTGTCCATGTTGCAGAAATGTGTGCATCGCAGTTACATTATTTGTTTAAGTGAAGACCCTTAAAGAATTACACATCTTTGGGCAAGACTGTATTTTCTGACTACATCTTACCCATAAATAATGGGTACAGAGCTCCTGGAATGACACGGGCCACGCTTTGGTGCTTCTAAGGACAAAGGCATTGTTTCAGTTTTTGTTGAAATCCAGCTTTCGACCTCATCCACAGCATCAAAAAAAAAGCACTGATAAAAGTAATTAATGGCATCCTCTGCAATGTGTTTATTTATTCAGTTTTCAGCATCTGGGCATCACAGTAAGCCTGGCATGTATTGGCCAACCCTGATTGCCCTGGAACTGAGTGAATGCTCAGCCATTTCACAGGGTAAATTAAGATTCAACCACAATGGTGGTCAGAAGTCAGGTACAGGCTAAACTGGGTGAGGATGGCACTAGTGAATCAAATGGGGTTTTTCTGCAGGCTGGTGGTTTCACTATTGGCTAGGTTCTGCAATTTCAGATGTTTAACTGAATTTAAATTCCACAGTTGCCATGATGGGAGTTAAATTTATGTCTCTGGATTGTTAGTGCAAGCCTGTGGATTAGAGTGTACCTGTGGTACATTTGCCCTCCTTTCAACAACCAACCACAACATCCAAGACCAACATCTCTGCTGCACTGTCCATCCAGAGAAGAATGCTTGCTCATGATTTCACTCTTGCCTATCTGGTCACCCCTAAGTAGTGGCTTCTCCCGGTTCTTCTCTTCCTCATCTGCCTTCCTCAGTGATATCTGCAGACAGAAGGTCACCATCTACCTCACCATCCCTCTCGACCTTCCTACAGCTTTCTGTCAGACTGCCTGTCAGTCATCCTAAATCCCCAACCTGCAATCTCTCACCATTGATACCAACCTCCTCCCTGGTCATTGTGTTAGGTTTAACCAAACCATTTCCTTATTTAGCACCTTATTAGACTCTGGCCAGTGCTTCCAAACTTGCATCCCCTCTCTCACCTTCACTTTCATAATATCAGCCACTGTCCTCTCCTGTATTTCTCATATTTTCTCACAGCACAGAAGACCATTCAGCCCATCGAGTCAATGCCAGTTCTCAGAGCATTCCCACCAATCCAATTCTCCCACTTATTTTCCTCTAACCTATGCCCTTTCACTTGCCCATCAACTCCCTTCTGATTCTCCTGCCACCCACCTACAATAGGGTAATTTCCAGGAGCCAATTAACCTACCAACATGTCTCTGCAATGAGGGAGGAAACAGAAGCATCTAGGAGGAACCCACACAGGAGAATGTACAAACTCCACACAGACTGCAGTGGAGGTGAAGATTGAACCCAGGTTTCTGGAGCTATGAGGCAGCAGCAGTAGTACCTACGCCATCTTAATGAAACTTGCATGTTCAGGCAAACATGAATTTCTGATTCAACTATTCATGAGCACCCACAGCTGGCCTCCCATATTCCGTGAAACCTTCAAGCAAGTAATTGTATACCTGGAAGACTTCCTTTATTCTGCCTTCTGTAAAATTGAGGTCATCAAAAACTGTGAAGTCCATGTCCTGATTTGCACCGTCCCCTTCTCCCTTCACTCATTACCTCTGTGCTTGCTGACCCCCATTGGCCCCTGATGAAGCAGCACCTCAAATTTGAAATTCTCATCCTGTTTTTCAGATCTCTCCATGGTCTCACCTCCTGCCAATTCTGCAATCTTCTTCACCCCTTTAACCCTCCAAGATAACTCCATTTCTCCAATTCTGGCTCCTTAATAATCCTCAAATGTAGTTGGTTCACCATTGGCAACAGACCCTCCAACTATTCCAAGCATTGTCATTTCTTCCCCAAATCCTTCCACTTTCTCCCACTTACCTCCTTGATGTTCCTTAAAACTAACCTCATTGACTAATCTTTGGTTATCTGCCTGGAATACAGCCTACCATTAGTTATTTAGTTTGATAATATTTCTGTGAGGCATCTTCAGATGTTTTTTCCCACATAAATGTGTTGCTGTTGTTATTATTGTATTTCAGTCCCTCCATGAACTTGCCCCTCCCTTGCTCTGTATCCTCCTGTATTCCTCCCTCCACCAAAATATTTCTTTGAATCAATTGTTTTTTCTGCATTCATCCTCCCTTCACCCCAGTTTTGGTGGCCAAGGCTTCAGACACATAGGTGTGGTGCAGCTGGTAGAGTTGTTGCCTCACAGCTCCAGCAGCCCAGGTTCAATCCTGACCTCTAATGCTGTCTGTGTAGAGTTTGTACATTCTCCCTGTGACAATGTTGGCTTCCCCCAGGTGCTCTGGTTTCCTCCCACATTCTAAAAATGTGTGGGTTACTAACTGGCCACTGTAAATTGCCTCTAGTGTGTGAATGAGTGGTGGAATCAGTGTGGGGGGAGAAGATGATGGGCATGTGCAGAGAATAATACTGTAGGATTAGTGTAAAACAGGATGCTTGAGGGTAGGTGCAAACTTGATAGACTGAAGGGCCTGTTTCTGTGCTATATCTCTCAGACACTAGAATTCCCTTTTGCCTCTTCACCTTTCCTCTCTTCCTTTAAGATGCCTCTTCAAACCAATCAATGTGGAGAGGTCTCAAATATTGATGGTGTTCAGAGCCCTAGAGATCCTTAAGCTAAGTCTAGTTAATAAACTGATCACAGTTTTCCAGAAAGCCAACTGTACAAAAATAACAAAAAATGAGTGTTTCTTCTAGATCTTTAACTGGTACCTAAAAGACATTCCCATTGATACACTTTCAATATATTTCTTTTCTTTCTCCAGTCTGAGGCTGTCACCTGCGCATGAGCCAAGTAGCTCACTGGTGGTTTTAGAGTGGGACCATACTGAGCCTGCAATTGGGGTGAAGATTGTAGACTATCTCATCAGCTTGGAAAGGGTCACCATCACGGACCGAGCAGAAATGTCGAAAGTAGAGACAGGTGAGTGTGAACCAAGTTTTGCTTGAAACAGAGGAAATAGAGTACAGTGAGCATGGTATGAGTTTGGACACTGACCAGTAGAGTTGAAGATGGAGTGGGATGAAATTCTTTGTGGAAAGATGGCTTTAAAAGTGTTTCCCTGAGGAATTGGCAAATAATGCTTGAATACCTAATTTTTACAGGTAACATACTTAATAATCCTGTCACCAATGTGTTAGATTAAATCCAAGACTATATGATTCTATTATATTGTCATTCCTTTCAAACACATAATGGAAAATAAGATGAGTTAAGAGAAGGAGCAGCTGCTTTATCTACAGTTCTGGCATTTTGAAGAAAGAATTAAATATCAGAGATTAAAGAAGTTTTGAAATATTATTTGAAAAATCATTCACCATTCTCACTCATTGTCTATTTTTTTCTAAAGTGATAAAGTTAGGCCAGTTTCATTTTTGTTTAAAAAGAATTCTGTGGACTTCTTTCTTCTGGTTGTCTCCAAATAATGTTCTCATTAATGGTCTCATGTGTCTCAGAGCTGAAGTGGTGTTAGGCCTACATGGGAATCAATCCAAAGCAGGTCAGTTCTGACATGCTGACTTGCGCCTTGAAGACACAACTTAGCTTTACAGATATGGAAGGAATATTGAAATTAATTCTACTTCCCGTTTCACTTCCTCCTTCCTTTATGGATGTTATATCCATATGAGGATGGGAACTCTGAAATTAATCAACTATTGATGAAACAGCTAGATGTTGAAAAGCCCATCAATTATCATGTGTAAACATCTTGAAAGGCTACAAAATAATGCAGGCATCAAGGGCACTGTATGAAGGATTAAAATTGGATGTCCGAACCTACAAATAAGTGTTAAGAAAATTTACCAGTGTTGGAATTATAAACTAAACCCTGAATATACTCTCATTATACAGCAGGTTTAATGATTGTTGTAAAGAGAGGAACGGTAACATTTTAAAATGGAAAGCTGAAAGATAAGAATTTAAGTAGTGGTGAATCACTGGAACAAGTGGTGGGATGAAAGTTAAGGGAGTAACCCAAGTTGTTTTTGCATTTCCTTCACTCTTCCCCCTCTGGTGTATCCTATGAATACTGTGGCCTGATTCACTAGAGTGGTAACATGCAAACTTACACATGCAATTTGCCACCTGATGAACTCCTGGTCTCAGTTATTGACATCCTCCCAAGCAGGGGGCATTTGAAATTGAAATCAGTGAAGTAGTCACCTTGATCATCTGGCTATGACTTCCTGAAGCATATTGTTGAGATTAATTGGCTTGATGTGAAAATAAGCTTCCAGTCCAGGCCTCAGCTATTAAAATCTTACAGCAGTAAAAAGGAAGGAAAGCAGTTACTTCATGTGAATGTTGCCTCTCCTTTTTCCAAGATTTCTTGTGTCTTTCTTTGTTTAAGCTTGATATTCTTTCCTGTACACTATTCATTTTATTACTATCTTTTTTGCATATTTTATTTTCTCTCCATGTTTTTCTTTCTCTCTTTTTCTTCATTGGTTCCCTTCAGTCTGTTTTCTTCCCCTCTTCCTGATTTGTTTTTCCACTTCTTTCGCTTCCACGATTCTTCATCTTTTTTTCTCCCCTCTCAGTGTTGAATTCCATAATGACCTATAACCTTATGTGTTTGTGTTGCCTTTCTCCTCTGTGTGTCTCTGTCCCCTCTCTCCCTGTCTCTGAGTCCCCTCTCTCCCCTATGTCTCTGTCCCCTCTCTCTCCTGTGTCTCTGAGTCCCCTCTCTCCCGTGTCTGAGTCCTCTCTCTTCCCTGTCTGTTCCTCTCTCCCCTGTCTGTTCCTCTCTCCCTGCCCTGTGTCTGTCTCCTCTCTTCCCTGTGTCTGTGTCCCCTCTCCCCCTTGTGTCTGTATCCTCCTCTGTGTCTGCCCCTTCTCTCCCCTTTCTGTTTTCTCACTTCGCTATGTCTGTCCCCTCTCTCCCCTGTATGGGGGTTCCCTTTCTCCTCTGAGTGGCTATCTCCTCTCTCCCCAGTGTTTGGGTACTATCTCTCTCCCCTGAATCTGTCCCTTCTTTCCCCTTTTCTTGTCCTCTCTTCTTTCTTCCTTCCTTTGTCCTCTCATTCATCATTTTTCCTGCCCCACCTGCAATTGTTCTGTGCTGCCCTGTGTATAGGAAGTGAAAAAGTGGTTTATTCAGTCAAACTGACATCACTCTCTTCAAATTCAAGATTCACTCAAAAGAAAATTGAATCAAAACAAACTTTAACGTCTTTATTGTGCCTTGGAACACCGAATAACTGGTACCAGTTGTACTGATGTTAAAAGAACAAAAAGGATTTGTTTATTAAATAAAGAAATATCTTCAATTGTAATCACTTTAGGGACATTTTTGTGCACATGGTGAAGTTAAGCTTCTATGGAGAAGATTTTGGAATAAATTATAACTAGCATTGATTATGTTTTAATGAGTAACTGCATGTTTCTTAAGTGTGAGTTTTAATTATTTCTAAATTGGTCATTAGTAATTCCCCAGGGCGAATAGAGAATGATTTCTGCTATCCCACAGCTCAGTTCTGTAATATTTATAACCCATTCAAAGACTAAGCTATATTTCAACAGAGCTGCTTTCTCACAAGCCTGGTTTACATCCGACACACATTGATAGGATATCTCACATGAAATTAATCGGGATAGACTTGCTCCATTCACTTGTGCACATGGACTCAGCTCAAAGAAAGACAGCTGGGGGAGGCATAATCAAGTTTAGAAAATATTGGATAGGGACAGATGGAATAAAACCACAATATTGCTTGCAGTAAACGAAGAAAGTAAAGGAAGGGATGTGAATTTAAAACTAAACAAACAAAAGAGGGAAGATTTTGTAACAGCAACAGATGTTTACCGGTCTTGGTAGTGGAGGGAGAAACATTGGGATCTTTCAAAATATAGTTGGATGCTTTGATGAATAGGTTATAATAGGAACTGATCATAGTGCCACTTGATGAGCTTTGATGGGTGAGTTTTTCCCCAACCCAGTTTATAGAAGTTATAGAAGTTATAGATTCATAGATTATGAAAAAAGGCCCTTCAGCCCACTGAGTTTCACAGACCAATCACCCACTTACACTAATCTGACACTGATCCCGTTCTCTTCCCAGTTTGTCTCTTTTATTGCACTCATTCAGCAATCTCAGTCAAGGACACAATAGCTAGCCATTGCGGGAAATGAAACTGCCACACTGACTCCAGTTGGGTTACTGTCGGGTATGGCAGCAAGATGTTGAAGGAGGGCTACCTAATCTGGGAATGTTCAATGCTGATAATGAACATGTGAAATAGGAAAGCATTCTAGTCCTCCCCTCTTCACCAGCATTAGTAAGAAAAAGCTGTTTCCATGATAAACTGCGACTGTGGACATGGCATTGGGGAATCTTGGTTCCTATGGATGCTGGTGCAGATCTTCTTGAATATTAAATGAGCTCCTAAAGTTATATTCCAATATCCCCATCTCCCTCTATGGAGACAAACAAGGAATTGAATTAGTCAGAGTGTCAGTCATTGAAATCCAAAAAGCAATTTCTGTTTCTCATCCCCCTTTGTAAAAATAGTCTAATTTACAGTACCCAATCTGACAAAGCATGACACTTAATATGTTCCAGGTCTTTCAGTGATTTTATTTTTAATCCATTGACTAAGGTCTGTCTATCCTCTAATAGATAGTCTGTTCTTTGTGAAAGAGCAGGTAACATCTGGCCTTCTTATGGATTTATTAAAGATCCAGGAAAGAGCAGAACATGACTGAGCAGCAGGGGTTACCAAGGAAGTTGGATGTTGCTGACCTACTGCAAAATGATTTGCAACTGATATGCATTGCATCTCTACAACCATATTTAGTTGACCTTGGATAGACATAAGGAAGGGTTGCAGAAGCAAACCAGCTCAGGTTCTCTCTGCTATACATCCTGTTCATATCTTTCTGCAATAGTCTCAGCCCTCCCTGACGCGTATTCATTTAGTTATTCCCCCAGTACAGCTGCTAATGACACTGCATCTATAGAAAGTGTTCTGATATATTCCTGCTGCAAACTGTTTCTGACCTCAAGGTGGTTCAATCCTGGTGCACCACTCTGAGAATCCTCCATAAGTCATGTGACTTTCCTGCCTGGGTCCTTAATTAATCTACATTAGTTATTCTCAGCCTCTGTTGTTTAATGAGCACAAGTACATAATCCTTTCATTAGTAAGTTAATTATACCAATCTCCTCACTGTTGGGCTCATTTATCTTTTAATAATAATAATTTCAGATGTCCTGTTAATTAATTGAAATAAGTCTGAGACAAGACGATTAATTAAATGTTCCAGCAGCAGTGATTTATGCAGGAAGGAATGTGTTGGCGCTGGAATTGTGTTGAAAAGGTAAAGCTGAAGCAGGAGCTGTGAAATCAAGCAGCCTCTTTGCTTCTGTTCCAATGCAAAGTCTGAGACCTTCAAATTCTGACGGGCAAGGTGGCAGAATATTCAGTGGGGTGAGTATTTGTGGTGAATCGCACGCTTCCCCATACCCTCACCACAAATCCAACCACTTTGTGCGTTTTGGGTTTTCTGCCCCACTTCTCAAAGGAACCCATCTTCTCAAGAGCTTGGAAAGAGGATTAACCAGCTAATCAACTGTGAAGTCCACTACACATGAAGCCAAACCTCCCCGCCTGACGTGATAACAGGATCAGTTAAGTGGAACCTATAGTTGATCAAACCCCTATGCCCCCCCTCACACCAGTGAATGTATCATGCCAATTGTAGCACCTCTTACTGCCTTCCCAATTGAAATCATCAACTCACCATAAGAATTAGACCCAAAATGTTCTTTCATGGAAGGTTGACACATCCAAGTATTAAGCTATTGGGTGAGTTATAGAGACTTCCTTCAAATAAGTAAGGTCTTCTATCACTTTCAATAAAGCTCCAGACTCTTTCAGTCTCCTACAGAGGTTCTGCTATTTACAAAGAATATGCTGTTCTGACCATCAGTGCAATAACCAAATATGTTGATCATGGGACACCGATGCTTCCATGTGCAATGTTATACTACATTTGGCAATGCTGGATACAGTTGGCACCAGACCCTCGACTACAATACACACTGCCGTGTTTAGTGGACTGCAGAACTTTGTGTTCTGACTTTTAATACTGTTGGCATTGAGCTAGGCACAGTTTCACTGTACTGGCTGTAAGAATTTGTGATAATTTGCACTTCTTTTTGGTGCCATGTTAGGTATCTATTTACTGTATTTTGAGTTTAACTCAGGGTATGGCTTGTGAATGAATCTATTTGAAATGCACTGGGACAATTCTGTTTGTATCATTTTGACTGGGTTTTTCTCCTTTCAGTAGCATTGGTTCTGAAGCTGTTCCTGCTAGAGCAAGATTTTGTTGCACTGTTATTGAATATGCCCAGCTTTTTATCAGAAGGTAAAAGGAAAAATATAATTGGGACAACTGGAAATAACTCTAAACTGCACATGAAAAAATTGTACAACAGGTCTGTCAGCGTTTGTATAGAGAAAAGAGAAGCTTGAAGATGAGCTTTGATAATGAGTTCACATCCAAAAGATTAATCCATCAATTCTCTTTGCAAACGCTGCATGAGCAAGTGTTTCATGCTTTTATTTTAGGTCTTGCAGCACACTCTAGTGAACTAATTCCTAAATTACATCTGGAAGTTTTGTAAAGCGAGGCTTACTAAAGCAACCACTCTCGTAGCACGGGCTATGTGATATGTGAATTACATCCTGCACTGTGAATTTCTGCCTGAGCATTCACTGTCTCAATAAGTTGAAATCCAGGATCTCCTCTGAGTTCAGCCCACTTCAGCTACACATTTGTTCAATTAAATATGTAGCATGTATCTACCAGAAGATTTTGTAAACATATTGGACAATTTCAATGAAGTTGCCAATGTGAAAATCAAATGTGATACTAGTTTCTTGGGGACTCTGTAATCTCAAACTAGTGGGGGTAATAGCATACACATTCTTTTAGCCAGTTCTTCTTGTCTTATGTCCACTCTAGTTTTGTGGCTTCTTTGGTAGCTAATGAGACCAAAGTGGGACCTGCAGACGCTTCCTCTAATGGGGCAGGAGGGAGCTGATGATGTAGTTTGTGAAGTGGTATGCTCTTTCTATCACTTACATGTGGCCTCTCTATGTTCCCAATGCATGGCCTTGAGGTTCTCAATACTGTGCCAAATCCACTTTCTCGACTTTGAAAAGTCATGGGCCAAGAGTCAGTGGGGATGTTGCATTACATCCAAACTGGCTTTCACCACATCTTTAACTCTTTTCTTCTGACAATCTGGTAATCTCTTCCCATTCCAGAGCTTGGAACAGTGTCTGTTTCAGGAGTATGGTGTCAAGCATGCGAATGACATGGCCTGCCCAGCATAGCTGACTGAATCTTATAAGGGCCTCATTACTGGTTCACATTTGACACTTTGGTAGGTTTCTGTTGAAGTGGAGCCAAATTTCATGTAATATCCTCCTCAATATTATGCAACTCATTTTAATTTTGGGGGAGGTGTAATTGGATGATACCGTCATTTTTTACGTTTTTGAGACTGCTGGAAAAAAAGGGGAAACCTCCACTTTAATTGGCAAAAATTGCTCCCTATTTTGAAGTTGGAATAGTTTGGGAGAAGGAGCCATTGTACAGTAATTTTTCTGTGCTAAATATCTTGATGGATGTAGACAAGCAGATAAATGTCCAATGAAATGTTTGTCCACTTATTTTAAGATTTGCCTGTTTGTTTCATATTTCTCATATTTACTAATGATATGGAAGGACACCATTTGGCCCATCGGATCTATGCCATTTCTCAGAGCAATCCCATTTCTTCCCTTATTTTTCCCTGTAACTTATTCTCTCTGACATGGCCCACCATTCTTGCAAATTCACCTGCCACTCACCTCTCTCTCCCTCTCCTTCTCCCTCTCTCCTTTCCCCCTCTCTCCTTCCCTTCCACTCTCCCTCTTGCTCCCTCTTGTTTTTCCACACATTCTCTTGCTCTCTCTTTCTCTCCACCTTTGCTCTATTTTTCCTTCTCCATTCTCTCCGCTCTCCCCAATCTCTCTCCCCCTCCCCATTTCTTCCCATCTCCCCTCCTCTCCGCTATCTCCCCCTCCTTCCTCATTCCCCCTCACTCCCCCATTCCCCCCTCTTTTTCCTCTCACCCCTCTCTCCCCCCTCTTCTCTCCCCTTCTCTTCCCCACTTTAAGGGCACTCCCCCCCCCCCTTCAGCAATGTGGCCCTTTGGAAATGTCGACTCCTCTTTAGTACTCTCTGTCTCTTGATAAGTGTCCTGGCCTTACTGGTTTCAAGTACCATACTTCATTAGCATGTTCCTGGTAGATTTAATAAACGATCTGCCCCAGATGATCTGTCTGCTTCAAACATAACACCACCATCTAAATTAGTGCCCTGACTTTCACATGCTGCAATGTTTCAGTGTAATTCTGTTACAGCACGTTCTTTGTGGTTTTAACTTGACTGACCATCATGCTTTGCCTCTTGACCTTGCACCATTTAAATACCATTAATACATGTTGTATTTGTTTTAACAATCTATGCAACTCTGTTCCATGTCAGCAATGATATTAAAACACATCAGGAACACCTTGAATAGGTTTACACAATTAAAATTTTTACCATATGTTTCTTCTTAGGCAGTCCCTCAGGATCAGCAATAACTTGCTTCCACTATGATCTTTTTTTTTGGTTTTGACGGTTCTGAGGTGACTCATGAGGCCAAGGTGGGAATGGCAGCTGAATCTCCAAATGAGGCTGGAGCTGCCTGATGGGGCGAATGGGCAGGTAGTTTGTGAGGTGGCCAGCTGCCTGTGCAGGACCTGTATCTGCTCCCATGCACAGCCTTGAGATTCTCAACACTACCTCGAGTGCTCCTCCTCAACAATGAGTACCCAACCATTTGTTTAAGCTACTTGTACAGTATAACATTTGACTGACAGAGGAGAGCTGTGCTGGACAGCATTTGCATTTTTTCATCAAAAGTACCTCATACATTTATTCATTTCGTTATTTTCACATTAGTATTATGATGTTAGAATTCCACAGTTTATGCAAAGAGGGGTTTTCCCTTGTACATGCTTGTGCTAATGATGGGAGACAAAGAAATGTGAAGTCTGAAGAGATTTATAAATGGACATGTATTTAAAAATTTTCTGTGCCTGCTTAGCAATTTTTATGCTATACTGGATCATCAAGTTAGCAATGTGTGATGAATTCTGAATATCACATCATATGTTACTATAATGTCCAGAATCATAATTAACCTGTCTCCTCACTAGCTAACCCTGAGATGTTGCTCCAGTGTTGTTCAGTGAACAGCATTCATGGGGAAGGAAATAGTTGTTTAGGAAGAAGGGGTTGACTGAAGGAGGGTGGGGGGGGGTCTCGTGTGCCATAAACATCAGCACACACCACTTGCAAATGAACTGTTTCTGTGCTGTAAATTCTTTTAACTCATACCTGTCCCACTGGTATAAATAGGCCTACCCACAACTCTCTGTGGACATTCCAAAGTCCAGCATTGGCTGGAATACAATGGGACACCCTGAACTTCCACACATTTCCCAACTGAGCCTGTGCCAGGTAAAATCCAGACCAGCTGCAGGGTCCTTGTGATAAATTGGAAGAGAATGCTACCCACAGACTGGTGTGGACAATCGTATGTGTGATTCAAACAGTAAATGTAGTTCATTCTATTTTAAGTCTTTCTGAGTGCTTTAATTGTTATTAATAATTGTTTTATGATAGTCCCCCAGTCCTTTTGAATGTTTTAATGTCAAAGATATTTAAAAAGATTAATTTTCTTTGACAGCTGGTGAAGCTGAGAGTGGGAACTCACCAGCTGTCAAAGCCATTCTGTGTGAGCAACTGGCCACTCCTGATGCACCAAACTTTATCGGGCCAAGTCAATGTACCTCCCAATGGAAGACTGAGCTCAGTACCAGGCTGGAAGAACAGGGCAAGAGCACTGTTTTCTCAGGGCCCCAAAAAATCTGCTCCATTGTGTCCAGCTGATCAAAATTAATTTTTTTTCTAAGCACTATTTAGCTTTTTACCCCTTCCCTGTTCCATCCCATACACAAGTTTGCCAATACTTATTTAGTCTGCTCCAGGATTCTCACACCTTCAGCTGTGCTGCATCCAACAACCAAATTCCAGCTCCGACCATCACTTCCTAAGTTTATCTATCTTCATCGGGCCCCACCTTTCATGACTAAGTGGAAAATGAACAGACATCCTTTTCACAAATAGGCTTTCAGGCAACTCCCCACCCTGCATTCATCCCGAGTATCTGCATAAGAAACTAAAATGGTTCAGATAAATAGACAAGCAAAACAAGTTTTAATTCCCTGACAGTTTTCCTTCTTCCAGAATTGCCGGAAGCAATTCTGCCCAGAAAATTATTTGCTGAATTTTTCACATGAAAGTAAGCAAATCTCACTATTCAGGTATCATGCTCCCAGCTCTGTTCAGTCAGTTGCTGAAGTTTGAGGTTTTGAGGTTCCCTCACTCATCATGGTAAAAAGGCTGTGTTCATTTGATGCCTCTCTGGTGAAGCAGGGCTGATGTGAATAATTAAACGTGAGTAACCAAGGGGTCAGACCCCTTCCACTACAGCAAGCTGCTGTGTGCACAAGACCCAATTGTGTTATGGAGAACATTGATTGTAAGATTCACTCAGTTCAACATTTTGGTCCAATACCAGCTTCCGTACCTAACATTTTAGTCATGACAAGACGCCAATATGCTGTTTACCTTCCTTTCTTTTTCAATCTTTTTATTAGTTTTCAAATTAATACGGATTAATATATAACATCAATGTTTGTACGTGTAATACAAAGAGATCGGGAGATCAGTCATGGCATGGATAATCATAAAAAACAATAAAGTATATAAAAAAATCTGTAGATCCAATGATCTCTTAGTGAATGAATATAATATAAAAGAAAGGAAAGAAAAAGATTTATTATAAAATATAAAGGAAAGAAAAAAAATCCTCAAAACAATAAGAAAATTTATAAACAGTATATCAAACCAAACTAAGCTAAGGAACAAAAAAATGCTGTTTACCTTCCATTGGATGTTATTTCAGTTAGATGTTCAGCCCTTCATTGGTGGAGTCATCAGAACACTAAAAGGATCTCCACTCAGGTGATATCAAAAATAGTATCTCACACACAAGCATCTGATAAAGGGATTCTATGTAACATCATAGGGAAGTTCTATTTTCTGTAATAATGCTTTGATATATGACATCATCCTTGGTATTAACATGTCCTAGATGGTGTTGTTATGGCAGTAACATCTTTGCAAAGTGCCAAAGCTTCTTTAGAATTCAATCACATTCAGCTCACATTAGTAATGTCTATCATTTTAGCATTTACCAAGTGAAGAATTTTACCTTCATTTTTCTCCAATGAAAACATGAGTTTGCAGTCAAAATAAGCTGTTCAGCATTTTAAATAATTAATTGGGTTTTACACGTTTTGGCTTGTGCATTCAGGGTGATGTATGCAAGATGATTCGTAGACTTGGAGCTCCATTGGTTCAGCTGAGAAACAGAAACTCATCATATGGAGTCTATGTTTATCCTTTCCCTCAACAATACCAATAAAAAGGAGATTATCTGATCATCCTTATTCTACTGTTTAAGGCATCATTTTCTGGGCAAATTGACTCTCACATCTCTTGGTTTACAACAATGACTACATAGTGCTTTATTTGCTGCAGACCAGTTAGGAATGCTTAGTGAGCATGAAGGCCATCAGTTGTGTATATGTTCTTGTACTGAGGAGACAGTTAAGAGGGGCCAGTGCAAAACTGAAATGTTCTAAATACTGAGAAGCATAAACAATGTAGACCAGAGCAAATTATTTAAGTTTCTTTCCCCCAACCAACACAATCACCTGTCTCACTTTCAGCCACTCGTCAATCGATTTGTGGAATGGAGTCTCTCTAAAGCAACAATTGCTCTGGCCAATAGCAGGGATCGGAAGTGAACAAAAATCTGCTTGAGAAAATGGATCAACAATTATCGGGAGAGAGATTAAATGTATCATTGAATATAATGGTTCTATGTGTCCCTGGGTCCATGGGTGAATCAGTTGCAGAATACAAAAGGTCAAACTCCGTGCAGTTTGAATGGAATCGTCCAACTGACTGGTCTAAATTCAGGGTCACGTTGCAAAGCATTTGATTATTATTTTAGATTGAAGAAAAATACTTCTCGTCATATTCTACCACAACACATAAAGGGGGAGGAAGAGTACAAGGATGCCACATCTAGTAGACAGGTGGACAGTGATAAACCTGAATGTTTCTTGCTATATATTTAGGCACAGGGGAATTGGTAGAACATTATGCTCAAGGATATGCTTTAATGCAGTTCTTGGGGTTGTGTGTCTGGAAAATTTGGGTTTTTCAGTTCTCTCATGTCAATTGTTTCTATGTTTCAAATTTTGAATTGTGGGCATTTTGTGTTGAGAACATTTGTCCACCAACCAGTGGATTGAGTGAAGGCCATTTTTTGTGTTGAGCAGATGCTCTGTTGGTACAAGCTGTTCCAGAGCAATAGGCTTCCACTGCTCGGTTCCTAACAGTCTTGAGAACATTTGGCAAACAGTGTGTTAATAATGAAAAATGCAATGACAAAATTAGGTCAGAGTCGTCTCTCTTGGTGATCTCTGGAGTAATGTGCATTATCTAATGCATTTCAGCGCAGGAAGGCCCATATTCAGGCTCTGATTTTTGTGGGGTTAGCTGATCTCACCAGGGATTGCAGTTTGGAGATGATAACCAAGCTTGTGTTCTTGATGAGGGAAGGAATGAAAAGGAGAAGTCCCTGATGGGTGTGACTAGATGTATGAGGATCTCCGGTGAAGGTACAATGCAGCTGGTCTGTCTGCTGCCTCAGCCTCTCTAATATAATCTCTGGGAATTGGGATGAGAAACCATGATGGAGGATTTCACTGTCTAGCTACCTGATCCCAGACATCTCTGGACATGCTTTGGCCATAATCGGTGGCTGCTGAATGGGAGAAGCTGAGAAAGATGATGTTGCCTTTATCCCATACCTGCTTTTAATACATAATAATTGATATATTTTTGGAGCCGTCCATGAGTTTACAACTAAATAAATAGTTAGCCTGTAATACATGGGCATCAGACTTCTGGAAATAATTGGTAGATGATTAATAAGTGAATTAATTCATTAAATACTTTAGTAATGCGGTGGCAGTAGATGGAATGGACATTCAGCAATGATGGTATTGGTTTATTATTGTTACATGGACCAAGCCTTTGTTTGTGTGCCTTCCAGCCAGATCAGGCCTTATATAAGTACATCAATGTAGTCAAAAGAAAAAGAGAATGCAGAATATAGTGGAGGCATAAGAGACTGCAGATGCTGGAAATATATTCATGTAGAATATAGTGTTGCAGCAACAGATAAAGTGCAGAACAGGTAATCAAGTAAAGTGAAGAGGTGGACTGGGAGATAAAGAGTTCATATTTAGTGTACAAGAGGTCTGTTCAACAGTCTGAAAACAGCGAGATAGAAGCTGTCCTTGAGTCTGCTGGTACGTGTCTTGTGTCTGGTGGACAAGCCAGCAAGTCGTTTAACTAATTATTTGGACTTAACTGAATACAGTTCAGCTTTAGCAGCACTCACTCTAGCTAAGAATTTGAGTAAATTTGCCTCAATACTTCATGAGAAACATTCATCAGTCTCTGTTTAATCAAGGGAATTTGTGAGAGCTTAATAGATATAGGTATAGTCATATAGCACAGAAGCAGGCCCATCGAGCCTGCACTGGCCATCAAGCATCCATTTACGCTTAGTCTTATAATATCTTCCCCACATTCCATCAACTCCCCGCAGGTTCTACCACTCACCTACACACAATAGACCTACTCACCTATCAGCCTGCACATCATTGGGATATGGAAGGAAACCGGAGCACCCAGGGAAGAGATCCACATGGTCAAGGGAGAAGGTCAAAATCGAACCTGGGGAGCTGGAGCTGAGGCAGCAGCTCTACCAGCTGCATCACTGCTGCCTGATATTATCAGGCATCAGGTTGCAAAAGACTGCAGCTAATTAGTGAATTAGTCCCCTTAAATCCCATCTCCATTAACTTTCTTCCAGAATGTTATTTTCTTAGCCTTGCCAGTAGCCCTGTGATAGCTGACCCCTGAACAGATTAAATAAAGTGGGCATGTTATCATCCATAATATCTGAATGTAAATCCCAGCACAGAGCTTTAATGCAGCTGAAGAATTTAAAACACTCAGCCGTAGGTCACAGTTCAAGTTTGTCCTTTCTGTGGATGGGAGACCTGTTTACCAGGCACACACCTTCCCAACCTTGTATCAATCCATGAATGTAATGAGGGATTCCCTCTGTGGAAGAGACACAATAAGTCAGCCACTCAGTCAAACTCACCCCATCAGGATCTTAAGCCACTTGTTTCAATACACAGTTCCATTTTATTTGAAATGTCTGAGATCCTCGAGTTAAACATGATCATGTTTCACTGACGTCCTGACTTTCCGAAGTGTGATTATTAGGAATGTGACCCTTTTCCATTTCCAGTTATTTTCCATCTGCTCCTGAAAATGGTAAAGTGGGGTGCAGGTCAGTGGTCACTCTGATTCTTAACAGCCCATCAAAATTGTATTCTGTAACTCACCAAGATGTCCCTAACATCTTCCTTTTATTCACAGATCAATCTCATCTGAAGGCTCCCACATACTAAACTGAGTGCACAACAGATAAACATGGTACAGACCAATTAAGCGTAAATGGACACTAAAACCAAGAAAAAAATTTGCTGGAGGAACTGAGTGGGTCAGGCGGCATCTGTGGAGGGAAATGGACTGTCGACGTTTCGGGTCAAGACCTTTTATCTGGACTGGCCCTTCATCTGCCTGATCCACTGAGTTCCTCCAGCAGCTACTTTTTTTTCTCCAGACTGCAGCATCTGCAGTCTCTTGTGTCTCACTAAAGCTGAGAAACTGAATTAGAAATTAATACCTTTTTTGTGTAAATGGCACATGTGTTGAAGTGCTAGCACCCATTTCCTGTTGAAGTCCTGCCTCATCAGAAAATTGGATCAGCCACTGCCTGTGGTCACAATTCACCTTAACGTGCATATCATTTCCCTGTCATGTTTCATGCACCCAATGTCATCAACATGCATGATGCTCTTTTCCAACTTACCAACAGAAAATGGATGTAAGCATCACAAGCTACAACCTTTGCTTTGTATTCTTATTAAACAGGAAGCACATTAGGCAGAAATTATTTGTTAAGTAAAGCACCCCTCCCTTCCCATGGGGGCTTAGTTTATAGTATTATTGACTCCCCCTTTAATGCACAAGCACTTCCTTTTTCATAACATCATAGAGTTGTACAGCACAGAAACAGGCCTTTCAGCCAGGCAATGCTGGCAAAGGTCATAGCAGCTCTGCAGCACATGACTGGGTGCTATGCCCTGTGATCTTGGTGATCACAATCTTGGTAACTGCCCCATCCCAGCACCTGCCCTGACTAGACTGCTTCATAATGTGGGGGCCATGACACAGCACTATGCTATTTAACCTGTCCCTTCCCCTATATTAACCCCTACCTTCCCCCTTCCTGAATGTCTTCCCATCTTCCCCTATCTCCATGTCCACTTGTGTGCTGCCATTGGAGAGGTCATTCCGACAGTGCTGACCCACTTCCAAACAGGCCATGTGATGATAGCTGTAAGCTCAGGTTACTGTGTGTGAACACATGAGTTGGGTTCCAGTGCTTTTTAAAGGCTGTAAACCATGTGTTATGAGAAAGGTTGTTTTGGTATCTTAAAGATAAAGGTATCTGGACACAGTCTTTGTACTTTAAAAGGAGGATTTTATTCACAAAGACCAACACAGGAACAGAATGTGAAGGAAAAAATGCACCCTTGCACACTCGCACTAGGGTGATTGCGAAACATGGGGGGAGTCGTAACAGGGGTGAAGTGCACACACGCTCACTCACACACACACACACAACGAACTAGTACAAACGATCAGGGAACAAACAAATACGTTGTCTGGACCCCCTGAATCGGGACAAACAACAGCTCTACACTGCTGGGAACCTACTCAGGATGCTCCTAGACCCCTGTGGAAGTGCACCCTCTCACCTGTGGTCTCAACCCCAGCAGCAATCACTAAAGAGGAAGAGAGCTCAAGTGTACTATCTTTTATAGGGCTGTAGCGGGGTGGAGCCCGCTCAGGTGAAACAAGCCAATGATTCAGGGTGAAGAACAAAGGTGGGTTACGAGCCAATCCTCAGGTTTGCTCTTTAATGGGTGGGGCGGAGCCGGACCCTTGATTGACAGTGGTATGGCTTCCGACCTGATAGGCAATGCTATCATCCGACCATGGGGGTCAGTAGTGTTGTCACTGTCATCTGACCCCTGGCCTTTCATACTACACCATGGTAATGATTTCTTAAAGGGAGGATAGTCAAAGTTAAGTGATTTAGTTGCTGGTACTCAACTTGGTTTTAGGTCAAAACAAAGTGCTCAGTTAACACATCAAAAGTGGGTGAAATCCATTTTCTTGACTTAAATGTGGGAATTTGTGTTCATACCAAGACAATGAATTCAAATTTTACTATTTTGAGGTGGACACATTAAAACTCACACAGGTTATATGTGCACTTACATTACACATTTATACAGGTTACACTCATGCAGGTAATACACATTCATTTTACACATGTACAAGTTCACGCTCACATAGGTTACACACACATACATATTTCACACTCACACAGGTCATGCATGCACTAACATTGCACACTCATACAGGTTATATATACACCTTGTGGCACATTTACACAAGGTATACGCATACATTACACACTTGTGCAGGTCATATACACTCCTGTTCTATATTCACACAGATCATACACAAATGTAAACAACCTAATATGCTTAAGGACGTTGAGGTGTGGGGCTCGTTCTCCTGCACTGAAAGCAAGTACAGAATAAGGACAGCACAGTTACTATAAGATCATTGTCTCCCTCGTGCCTCACAATTCTACTTCAACTCCTAGGCACATTGAATGGGGTAGTACAGTTATGCTCCAGTGCTGTATTTGCCCCTTGGTACCTCTCTCCTCAAACCAAAATACTCACAACCCAAATGTCTGCTCCACCTGCCCGTCTGTGTCCACTTCCTTTCCTTCCAAAAATGATTGAATATATTGTCACCTCTCTATGTGCCCATCTCTCCCCTTTCGCTTCCCTCCAGTCTGCCCCAGCCAAATCCACAACTCAAGCTGACACAGCATACCCATTCTCTTCATTCACTTCAACAAATTCACACCATGAGGTACAGTTAACCACACTTGCTTCCTGCCACTTTCCTAGCCCCGCCCCATATTTCCACATCAAAGATCACCCAGCACCACCTCTCCGCCATTTCATTCGATCTGGGTGTTGTCTCTGTGGTGTCAGATTGCTGGTTGGCTCACAGCTGAATATTGGCAAGACTGCAGCCTTCCAATTTAGTTACCCGCTACCAAGCTGCTGTCTCCATTCCTCTCCCCAACCATTTCCTCAGACTGGACTGGACTTTTACCACGGCTAAACGCCCAGATAGAGCAGAGTCCACAGCATCATCAAGAGCAGCTCCAGAACATTGCCTCTTTCTAGTGGCCACCTTTAGCCTCCAGAAAACCCTTTGTAAGCCTTTTGTCCTCTCCAGACTCGGCTTCTTCAGTGCTTTCCCTAGTGGCCTCTCATTCTTCTTCCCATATAATCTCAGTGTAATTCATTGGGTCCATCTTGTGTTGTGCTGCTGAATATAACAGAAACTCACTTTAGTTAAAGTCATCAAACACACCCGTTTATTTTGACAATTGATGCTCACCTAGAACATGGTTCGTGCAATGTTGCAATGGTAAATAATGCAACATGATTTCTTATCGTAATATTGACCCACCAACCATGAAGTAACAGTTGCAGCTGGTAGCTACATTACACAAACCATAGGCCAGTATACTGGTTTCCTTTCCGCATTAAAGCCAGATGCACATTACTGAGTTAACTTATGCCAGTCATGAATATGTCCAGTTTCATTTAAGAACTTGTGTAAACAATAATGAAACAAAGTGTCACAGGTACGGATGTTGCCACCATGTCCTACATCCCTGCTCCAGATGCTGGTGATGCTGATGGGTCATCTTCCCAGAACTTCTCATGACATCTCTTTGATGCCCCCTTTCTGAACTTTATACTGGACTGAATTTAAACAAAATTATACAAGAAAGAACACAAATTGAAAAAAAAACGAAGTACATTGTAGTGGAAAGTGGTCATAGTGTTGCTCTTCTGAGGTAGAGATTAGGGTTGTGCAGGTTTATTCAAGAAGTGAATGGTTGGGACTTCTGGCTTCTGTATCTCCTGCTCAATGGTAGCTGCGAGAAGATGGCATGGCCTGGATGGTTGGGATCTTTGATGATGGATGTTGCCTTTTTGAGGCAGTGCCTCCTTGTGGATACTGATGATGAGGAGGGATGTGCCATGATGTATTGGGCTGAATCCATTACTCTCTGCAGCTTCTTATGTTCCTGCGCATTCGAATTACCGTAGGCAGACATCTAGTCAGGAACTCTATAAGCTTAGGGACAGATAATTTATTTAATGTTTAATGTGGCCTCATTTTAAACTTGCTGTATTACCACAGCTATGTCTACTGTAATCCTATTTCCCATTGTGCTGTTGGCTTTGGCATATTCGCTCCAGCCTGAATGAACAAGCCTTAACTCCATGGGTTGTATCTCTCATTCGTCCCTCTAAACTAAACAGCTTCCATTTGTATTTCCCTGAGAAATAACAAATTTCCACTTGTCGGATGCAGCAGGATCACTGCTGACCTTGTGGTCTGAGCTGGACTCACTGATGTAGACCTTTCTCTCCTTTCCAGATCTTCACAAATACTTTCATATTTCCAACCTTGGAAATATCTCAGTCAGTGTGACTGCACATCCCAATGTTTCCACTAAACCTGAGTGATTGTCCAATGGTTTGGATTTCACAGAACCAGACTTTCCATGAGATCCTATCTGTGGGATTGACACTGCAAGTGCTTTGCTGCAGAAGAAGGTTCTCAATGATTGCTTTAAATCTTTGAACTTTTGTTTCATCCAAGTTTCCAACAAGCATTGGGAAACCACTACCATCCCTTGCTGTCTTCCTTTGGGAAATACCCATGGTCCTCACAATTGACCACTTTGGACACTGGGCTAGCCTTGCTGTGTTGTGTTCTCCTCAGGTTCCACCTCTTCTTCTTCAGGTTCTGTGAGTGTTGCCTGTTTTTATTTTCTGCCAATGTTTTGCCTCTCACTTTGTCTGTAGTACACACCTTTCTTCCCATTACACCCCAGGAAGCATGTGAAGAGGGAAAAGAGGCCTATTGGTTTGCCCCTCAATACCTACCGCCGTGCTAGGCAGGGGGCTCAAAAAGAGTATGCTTGTTCCAAGCACTCTCACCCAGTGATGGTCCATGGATGTTGTCCACCACACTTTGTCAGCAGTTTAATTTCCCCATCATCTCCCTCATCCCTAATGAGCTGATGCAGTCACTGAGAGAGATAGGAACATTCTTTGTCCTTTTTCCAGGTGAAAAAAAAGTTGTACTGTGAAATTGTGAACCCCTGATAATGCAAAGCACTCAGCACCCAGCGCTCCTTCGATGGGCACCCAGGCTAAACACAGTATGGCCAATCCCTTCGGTATTGCCTCCTGCAGAGAGTCAAGCAAAAGGGGTGGGAAGTGATAAGTAAAAATAAAGAAAATAAGAAATAGTAGCACATTGTTGGCCTAATTGTAGCACATTGTTGGCCTAATTAGTAACAAAACAGCAATCAAGTTGGTCAATCCTTTCCAGACTGTACCAAATTGTTTTGAATCACACCATGTAAGATAAGATATCTTTATTAGTCACATGTACATCGAAACACACAGGGAAATGCATCTTTTTTGCGTACAGTGTTCCGGGGGCAGCCCACAAGTGTCACCACGCTTCCAGCGCCAACATAGCATGCCCACAACTTCCTAACCTGTACATCTTTGGAATGTGGGAGGAAACTGGAGCACCCAGAGGAAACCCACACAAACACGGGGAGAACGTACAAACTCCTTACAGTCGTTGGCCGAAATTGAACCCGGGTCGCTGGCGCTGTAAAGTGTTATGCTAACCGCTACACTACCGTGCCTGCACATAATTTTAGGAGGAGTCCAAGAAGTGAAATGCTTACCTCTCCATCTGTGTTTACTTCCCCGACTCATACTCAACCCTGCTGTGAAAACAGCCTGCTGCTGCTGAGGTGATCTGAGTACTTTGAAGCCTATGCAGAGAGAATGTCTGGCATGTAATGGCAGGACAGGGGGCTGGTGAGTCACCAAGGACTTCAGTCTTAGAGAAATAAGGGACTGCAGATGTTGGAATCTAGATGAAAGATACTATGATGCTGGAGGAACTCAGCAGGCCAGGCAGCATCCGTGGAGAAAAGTAGGCGGTCAACATGGTAGGATGAAATGTGAGGACAAGCGGGACCCTATCTCTGTTGGGTCTGGGGGGGTGGGGGTGAGAGCAGAGGTGCAGGAAATAGTAGAGATATGGGTGTGAGCTCTCTTGACCACAGCCAGGGAGAAGCCCCGGTTAGAGAAGAAGTTGGACATCTCGGATGTCCTGGAGTGGAAAGCCTCATCATGGGAGCAGATGTGGCGGAGGTGGAGAAATTGAGAAAAGGGGATCGCATCCTTGCAAAACCCAAGGACTTCAGTCTTGCTGTGTCAGTTAAATGAACATGCAGCAAACATTTTTCCACTGGGAGATGTGGGGGAGTCTGGCATGACACTGACCAGCTCCTGTGCTTTGCTGCAGTGGACACACAGCCTTCACTGAAGTGGGGTGTGACTCCACCCACAGATGTGTTTCTCATTCATGCCTACTGACTCCAGTGTCACCAAGGCTCCTTGCTGCCAAACTCGGTCAAATGCTGCCATGGCATTAAAAGGATGGTCACCCTCACCTCTCTTCTAGAATTCAGCTCATGCTCTGTGTTTGGTTGGGATGAGGTCCAGAGCTGAGTGGTCCTGGCAAAATCCAGACTGGACAGACTGGTTGAATATGTTCATAAATGCTTCATCCTTGCCCCTGCATTATCACCTGCTGCTGTAACCATTATTCATCTCCTTGTTATCTCTACACTTGACAACTGAGAAGCTCTCCTGGCTGAACATGTCACCCCCCCCTCATTTATCACCCCTGCATATTGTCATGTTGAACTCGATTCACCTTGTCCTAACTTGCATCTCAGTCTGCTTCACCCATCACCCAATGTTGACAGACTGTCTTTGGAAACAAGTGCTGATCACCCATCACTCAGTGCTCAAAAAGCTACTTTGGCAAAGACACATTGATTTTAAACTTCTTACCCTTGCTTTAACCCTCCCAATCTATCCAATCTTCCCAATTCTACAACCTTCCACTAAGATGCTTCTCTATATCTTCACTCTGACCAGACTTTTGCATGTCTGCACCAACATCCCTGTGTGTGGTTCAGTGTGATGACACTTCTGCAACATATCTTGAGATGTCAGCTATATTAATGCAGCATTGTGAATTAAGGTTGTTTTTACATAAGAACATACTGTAAGAAATAGGAGCAGGAGTAGGTCATTTGGCCCATCAAACCTGCTCCGCCATTCAATAAGAACATCACTGATCTGGCCGTGGACTCAGATCCACCTACCTGCCTTTTCCCCATAACCCTTAATTCCCCTACAATGCAAAAATATATCTAACTGTGTCTTAATTATATTTAATAAGGTAGCCTCTACTGTTTCCCTGGGCAGAGAATTCCACAGATTTATGACTCCCTGGGAAAAGCAGTATCTCCTCATCTCCGTCCTACATCTATTCCCCCGAATCTCGAGGCTATGTCCCCTAGTTCTAGTCTCACCTACCAGTGGAAACAACTTTACTGCCTCTATCTTATCTATCCCTTTCATTATTTTATATGTTTCTGTAAGATCCCCTCTCACTCTTCTGGATTTCAGTGAGTATAGTCCCAGGCGACTCAATCTCTCCTCATAGACTAACCACCTCATCTCCGGACTCAACCTGGTGAACCTCCTTTAAATAGAAACCTGACTCAAAAACTGGAGCATCTACATGTAGTTGCTGCAACATTGTAATCATCAATAAAAGTTGAGGCCAGTTCTGAAAAGGCACGAAGGTAGTCATTTGCACATTTTATAGATTTTAATCTTTGTCCTGAAGTCACTGACTCCTCTACTTTGTCCTTGATGTCTGAGCCTAGATAGGAAAAGAAGTTGACCAGTCAGCCTTCAAGTTATGATGTGTGCTGTTTGATTATGGTTGATGTGTCCCTCAATGCACTCACCATTCCTCTATATCATGTTAGATTTACGTTACATCGAGCTGTAATGTTTTAGAAAGCTCTAGTTGAATTCCACTCTCCTTTATGCCAAAACAGGCTTCTGATTTTCTTTCTGAACAGCCTGGCTCCAATTTTCAGATTACATCCACTTGTTCTTGATTACACCATCAGAGGAAATTGTTTCTTTGTATCCAGCCTATCACGTGTTTTTAACATTATAAAGACCTTGATCAGATAACCTCTTCAAAGCAATGCCAGTAAGTTTATGCAATTTATCTTCAAAATTTAATCTTGTAATCCCAGAAAAGGAAATATCAAAAGGCTGAGATGTGGTATAGCAAATCTTCCACTAAGATCTTCAGGTGGGCTTTTCCCAAGAAAAGGCTAAAGCACGATCTTCCTCTCAGTTGATTCCCACATCTCCATTTGGGAAGTATGCCACCAAGCCTGCAGTAGTAGGTTAATTGGCCACTGTAAATTGCCTGGTGTGCAGGTGAGCATTACAATCCAGGGGGAATTGATGAGAATGTGGCTTTGAATGAGCCACATGAAGACCGGAGCTGCAGATGTAATGGGTCTTTATTAGCACAAGCAGACATGCAGAGGGAGAGCTGGTGGAGAACCTCTTTGAAATCAAAGTGCGTCAAATTTTTATAGTCTTTAAGCACAAAGATAATTAAATACAATTAGGTGATTAAATACAATTTAAAAGTTACATTTGCAGAGTTGACTTCAATATTTTGGGTGTAGACAAATGGTTGCTTAAAATTACATGTTTACAAGGAGGGCATGTCTTCAATGACAAGACCAACTCTGAAATATTCAAATATCTCTGTTGGTACAAAGTAATTCACAAGGATGGTCTAAAGGGTTATGAGGACAAATGCCCCAGGCACTCAAAACATATTTCCTTTATCACAGTTTTGTGAGGGCTGACTTTCTGGGTCCACAAACATCCCAGATACTGACTGACAGAGCAAATGCCTGTGACCATATTTAATGTGCTTAGCAGCAATATCGCCGGTCTGGAACCTTCCTTAATCTCTGTCATAATGGTACAAAACATCTTAGCTCAAGATGTCTGATGCCTGGTTCAGTGTAGGCCAGTCAAGGTTGCCCTATTGTCTGTAAGTTTGTCCGATGCATATGAGAATATCTCATGGTCATATTAGTTTCCGATTGATTTCTCTTAAGTGGCATCCTGCTGTGAGCCAGGTGCCTGCTCTCTTCTCAGACAATGCTATGTTTATGCAGCTGTCTTTGTAATTTAAAAACCAATTACTGCTTGTGGCTTACATTTGAAGACAGTTTGAAGGATGGTTCTGGTTTGTATTACAACTACCATGGAACTCCTGAATATAGCTGCTTCTCCCTAACATACCCTTCTCCTGGCCAACTGGACAGAACTCTGTCCTGGGGAAGTCTCACTCTGTGGGTTTTGGTTAAATAGGCTGCACTGGCTTGCATTGAAAATCTCCACCAAATCTCTAAGCTGCTACAAAAGCATATCCTTACATGGACCTATGACTACATTCCCAATTGACTATCTAAAATAATGTAAGGAAATAATCCATATGTATCATTGATGTGACAACGTGTTGCCCCAGCTGTTTGACCACACCCATTCTGAACCCTCTTCCTGAATATGGTTCATTTTCTCCACGATTCCAGCCACCCTATATTTCAGGGTGTGGTTTTATGCTGCCAGATCAGTGCAGTTGATGACAGTGGTGCCATGTTGAAGATGATGGCTCTGTCATTAATGCCATTTCACTGACTTCTCCCCTGCTGACCTACTGCAGTGTACATTGCATCCTTGTCTTTACCATTCTTTGCGCATATGGTCCCAGTATCACTTTATGAAATTATCAGACATGGCTGACAATAGTTGTTGTGCAGGTGGGTGGCACCAGCTGGGTTATTTAAATTGTCCTTGGTTGAGGATCAGAGGTACTCGTTTATGTAGCAACAAACAGTCTGCTGGAAGAACTCAGCACGTCAAGCAGCATCTGTGGGAGGAAAGGAATTGTCGACATTTTGAGTCAAAACCCTGCATGAGGGCTCTCTCACAACTAGGTTATGTTGTTTGCCATGTTGTATCAGAGTTCCTTCAGAAAACATGTTTGGATTTCCCTTTGAAATGGTGGGTCGCTTTGAAATGTTTACAGAGTGTTTTGGGCCCGTAAATATATGAACTGCTGCACCCGAATGGCACCCCCGACATGTGTAGTTGTTGGCTGATCCCACCACTGAGTAGGGCCCAGAACTTTGGTGTTCATTTCCATCCAGGCTGGGGTGACTGACTTCTTACATGTTGTTGTATTACAGTTTTGCTCGAACTGGTTGACCACAGGAGTGTGTCTGGTCTCAGACAAGTGATTTCCTTTCACCACCCAGGCCAATATAATGTTACGTCTTTCCCCCTTCTTTCTTGGCTGGTCCTCGAGCTTGGAAAACTTGGTATCCCTGGCCATAACTCAGATCCCTTCCCATTTCTATTTTGCTGAAGCTTTTCTATACTGATTCATCCCACTAAACATCCAATGCCCACAGCTAGTCTTCAATACAGAAATACAGTTATTGTAAGTATTGTTACATTTTAGTGATTCCTTCATGGTCTGCCAGGATACTCTCTCTATATCCTTTGCTTTCCATTTCCCTTGAGCTGATAGGTCTGCTTCTTCTAGGAGCAGTCAGATGAAAAGCAGGTGTTCATTATTCAATTTTCCTGCAGTGAGATTGTTGGGTGCCTGACTGTGTGTCTTGGTCTCCTCTCTTGCTCTCACTCTCGCTCTCTCTCACTCTCGCTCTCTCGTTCTCTTTCTCTGCATTCCTCTGGTCGGCAATGGATTGCTGCTGTTTGGCCCAGTCCCTGTTCTAAACTGAACCCCTCATCTGCATTTCATACAACAAATGCTGATCTTCATTCAGATTGCCCACTTGCATTCTACAAAACAGGAATGATCTGAATCCTGTCTGCTCATTTACACCTTACAAGACAAAACACTGTAATTAAATCCAAACACGCTTTCTGAAAGAACTCTGATACCTCCACATTGATGTATCAAGAAGTCCTGAGCAGTATCTTTTAGCCTTTTGGCAAAAAAAACATTCTTGTTAGGAAAAGACATTTGAGATTATCCCCAATTGTTCCTATCTCCCAAAATACCAATTTCAGATTTCAACTTTAAGTATACATTAATCACCAATTTCCCTGAATGGCAATTTCTCTCTGAAATGTGGGTATCTCATACTTGGAATTAGATACACTCACACTTTTAACACATTAACCTGGATTCCAAGACGCCAAGGGTTCTGGACTTCCACTCCCATATCTATTCAAAAGGAAAGAGGTAAAAGAGCTCAAACTTAAGAGGTAAGAAAAAACAAAATCCATGATTGTGCTTTCCTTCTTTCAGAATCTTTGCAAATAACTGAACATCTTAGAATAAACATCTAATTTTCACAGAGATGCAAGCTTTAACACATATTCCAAAGAATAAAGGAAAAGAAAAGGTGGGGTCCCACACAACTTGTGCATTCATACAGCTTCTTAAAGAGATACCATCTCTTACATTATGGTGGGTCCTGCAAATTTATTTCACATTAAGTAACGGAATCTTTCTCTTGGTTGCATCGTATTTCCTTGGAGCCTAGGATTAATTCAAATATCCTCACTTCAGTGGTGTCTGTGCTCTCTCACATTCCAAATTCTGATCTGTGATAGGACTCAGGTTATAAGGCCAGTTTGTCTCCCAGTCCTGGGCAATGTGCCCCACTTTAAAATGATAAAACCACCCCCTTCCAGGACCATCCTTTATTTCAGACCCTTGCCTCCACTTATGTCGCAGCTATATAAAACTTTGGTTAAGTTGCACTTGGAGTATTGTGTGCAATTCTGGTCGCCCCTTTACAGGAGGATGTGGAGGATTTGGAAAGAATGCAGAAGAGGTTTACCAGGCTGCTGCCTGGATTAGAGGGTGTGAGCCATAAGGAGTGGTTGTTTTCTCTGGAGCGTTGGAGGCTGAGAGAGACCTGATATAAGTTTATAAAGATTGCTGGGTGCTTGTAATGGGCTGCCAGAAGTAGTGGTGGAAACATATACGATAATGGCGTTTAAGAGGCTGTTCAATAGAAATATCAATATGCAAGGAGTGGAAGGATATGGATCATGTGCAGGCAGAAGAGATATAGTTTACTTCGGTATTGTGAGCCAAAGGACATGTTCCTGTGCTGTACTGTTCTGTGTTATGTCTGGGACGTCTGTGGAGGTTTAGACTCTGCTGTCTTTTCTGCCTGACTTGGCTGCCGCTTAACAGTGGCTACATCTTCTACAGCAACCTTGTGACTTCCCTTTGCTCTCTTCTGTTCTATCTCCCTGCCCCACTATTCCATCGTTGAGTAGATGGACCCCACTGCTATCCCCAAGTCCAAGACTGAGGGAGATCAGCCATGACCTTGAAGAATGGCAGAGAAAGCTCAAAGGGGCAGATGGCCTACTCCAGCTCCTCATTCTTATATTCGAAATGTAACAGGTCCAGTGTGATTTTCAATCTTTTTGAACATTACAGACATTGGTAATTATTCATTGACAGTGAGAGCCTTAGCAGCTGGTGAGCCTTGAGACAGAGCCTCACTGGCTGTCAAAGCCATTCTGTGAGCGCAGCAAACTGCCCCTACAACACTCTCCTAGTGCAAGTCTGGAACAAGCAGCATGTGGCAGGGGCCAGTGATCTCAGACCCACAGTACATCTGCCCTATTGTATCCTTACCAGGTACCCACTCAAAGCACTTTATGCCAGTGATCAGTTGATTGTGTTCACATGTGTGGATCCTGCAAATATACAGCAATGTGGAAAATTGTCCTTTTTCATATTTTCATAAAACATGGAAGTTTTTCAGCCCAATAAATCCATTCCACCTCCCAAGTAATCCAACCAATCCCATTTCCCTGTTTATTTTTCTGTTACTTATTTGCTCTCATATGCCCATCAGCTCCATCCTGATTCTTCTCCCACCCAACAACCGATCAACCAGCTCATCTTCGGGATGCGGGAGAAAACCGGAACACCTGCAAGAACCTGCGAACACAGAGAACATGTGCAAATTCCTCATAGACAGCATAGGAGGTCAGGATTGAACCCAGGTCACTGGAGCTGTGAGGCAGCAGCTCTGCCTGCTGCGCCACTGTGTTGCCTGGGAAATTTAAACAAGCATATTATTGAACTGGTTAGATATTGCATAATTTTGAGATGCAGAGGGATCTGGGAGTCCTAGTGCATGACTAGCAAATGGCTAGCATGTAGGCACAATAAGTAATTAGGAAAACAATCAGAATGTTATCATTTAGGGGAATTAAATACAAAACCAGGGAGGTTATGCTTCATTTATACAGGGCATTGGTGATATCACATATGGAGTATTACTCTTCTTCCTTAAGGATGGAAGTTAATGTGTTGAAGGCAGTTAAGAGAAGGTTTAGAAGACTAATACCTGGAATGGGCAGGTTGACTATTGAGGAAAAGTTGGACAGGCTAGGCTCGTATCCACAGGAGATTGGAAGAGTGACAAGTGATTTGATTGAAACATATGATATTGCAGGGTCTGGACAGGGTGGATGTGGAGAGGATGTATCCTCTTATGGGAGAATTTGGAACTAGAAGACCGTTTTGAAATAAGGGATGGCCCATTTAAAACAGAGATAAGGTGACTATTTTCCACAGAGGGTTGTGAGTGTTTGGAATTCTGTTTCACAATGGAAGCAAAGCAAAACATGTGTTTAAGAACAAATATCTGGATAGATATTTGTTAAGCAATAAGGTGGCTTATTTCTGTGGGCAAATGGAAATTCAGAGTTGAGGTTACAATCAGGTTAGTCATTATCAAATGGTGGCGAAGGCATGAGGGGCCAAGTGGCCTGGTCCTGCTCCTAATTTGTCATGGAGTCCAACAGCACAGAAGCAGACCCTTCAGCTCACAGGTCTACACTGACCATCAACCATCCATCTACACCAAATCCAGTTTTTGCACATATGTATGATCCAGCATAATGTGGCAATCAAACCGATCAGCTTGGGGCTCTGTTCTCCAAAGGAGAGAGCCCTGTGGGTGACCTGATAAGCAGGATATTTCTCCCAGCACATAGGTCCAACACCAGGGACTGTACATGTAAAATCCTACTGAATCCAGTTGCAAACTTTGGAGAATCTCCTTTTCCCAGAGAACAACAAGAGTGTGGAAATCACTCGCCCCAACTGAGTCCCTTGAGATAAATCGAATAAAGGCATTTGGAACCATCTTGATATAGAATGTGGGAGTAAAGAAGAGAAGGATATTTTGATAGGGGTGGATGATGTTGGGGGGCGGGAACATGTGCAGTATGAGCCTTGGCCTCTATCCAGTGGTGAAAATACTCAGCAAAACCAGGGATAGAATCATAAAGATACAGCACAGAAATGTAATATCTGGATGTACCTGATCTTTATGGTTCAGCACTGTCATAGCTCTTGATATGCAGAAAAGCTTTGCATTTCACCACAATGGTTCACATACCCTGGGGTAGACTTAGCATGCAGATCACAAAAGATTAATCAAATATATTATGACATACCATGTGGGTTTTGACCGTGATATTTGAAACTTGTAAATTTGCTTAATGTAACTTGAAGCTTGTGAACAAATCAATGCCAGATGAAAGCGTGAACATTCAGTTCCAAGACTGCAACAGCTTGGAGCTGCTGTTTGCAGTAAATGTACAACAGGCTGCAACTTGCTGGGAAATGCCGACAATTCTGGGCAGAACTGGAGGCACTTACCCCACACTCTTAAGTCTTGGGAAGTTCACATCACTGCATGAACTTAAAGTTTCATACTTTGCTGTTTGAGTCCCGTTCTAATGTTGCCTCGAGTTCAGTTGCAGAGCAATCCTTGCTGATCTTCCCAACGATTACATTGGGGGATTTCCCTGTTGAACCTGTGGCAAGTTAGACACAGCGCAGAGGCCCCAACCCCATTCCCTTGAATGGGAAGAACAGCTGCAAGGAAGAAAGGTAAGTATAAGAGAGTCATATGGCATGGTAACAGGCCCTTCGGCCCAACTCGTCCATGCCGACCATGGTGCCCACCAAGCTAGTTCCATTTGCCCACGTTTGGCCCGTATCCTTCTCAACCCTTCCTATCCATGTATTTATCCAAATGTCTTTTGAATGTTGTTATTGTATCTCCCTCAACCACTTTCTCTGGCAGCTCATTCCATGTACATATCACCCCCTGCATGAAGAAGTTGCCCCTCAGGTCCCTTTTAAATCTTTCACTGCTTACCTTAAACCTATGCCCTCTAGTTTTTAGTTCCCCTTCCCTAGGAAAAATACTAAATGTGTAAACCCTATCTATGCCCCTCATGATTTTATACAACTTTTTAGAGTAGAACACATCTTTTCAAACTAGCTTTCATCAATGTTTTAATTGGAAGTATATTTTTTGTATTTTTAACTGTGTAATTGAAAGAAAACTAACTGATTTTTAATAGTTTTTTTTTCATGTTTCTGAATACCAGGGATATTTAGAAGCATTCAAAGTCCTTGACAGCTTAAATAGTCAACAAAGTTGGGAGCCTGGCTTTACTACTTGTCGAAGTTCTTTCTACTGTTGCATGGCTCGGGCTTGCCCGCTTTTTTATCCATTCTTAGAATGTGGACATCATTAGCAATGTTAGTAGTTCTTGTCTATTAAACTGCGAGGGATGTTAATAATCAACCACATTGGTATTCTAGAGTCACACATTGGTCAGATTAGGTGAGAAGGGCGGATTGTCTTCTCAGAGGACATTGATGAACTAGATGGATTTTTACAACAATCCAGCAGTTTCAAGGTTCTGTTTTAGATTAGCTTTAATTCCAGCTTTATGAAAAACACTATGATGCTGGAGGAACTTAGCAGGCCAGGCAGCATCCATGGAGAAAAGCAGACGGTCAATGTTTCAGATCAGGACACTTCTTCAGGACTGAAGATAGGGAAAGGGGAAACCCAATATATAGGAGGAAAAAGCAGAGCAGTGATAGGTGAACAAAAGACGGGAGGCGGGGTGGGCACAGGGTGGTGGTAGGTAGATGCAGGTAAGAGATAGTGATAGGCAGGTGCAGGGGAGGAGGGGAGAGCAGATCCACAGGGGAATGGGTCAAAGGTAAGGAGAGAAAGGGAACAAAAAGTGGGTAGAAAAAAAGAGATAAACTAGGAAAGGGAAGAAGAGAAGAAGCATGGTTGGTGGGGGGGGGGGGTGTGGGGAAAAGTGGTAGGGATTACTTAAAGTGGGAGAATTCAATGTTTATGCCATTAGGCTTCAAGGTTCCAAGATGGAAAATGAGGTGCTATTCCTCCAGTTTGTGCTTGGAATTCTCCTGGCAGTGGAGGAGGCTGAGGACTGACCTGTCAGTGATAGTGTGGGAGGGGGAGTTGAAGTGACTGGCAACGGGAAGATGCAGATCACGGTTACGGGCAGGGCACAGGTGTTCTGTGAAGTGGTCACCTAGTCTGCATTTGGTCTCACCCATGTAGAGGATTCCAGCCTTATTTAATTATGTGAATGTAAATTCCCAGCTGCTATGGCGAGATTCAAACTCGAGTCTTTGGATCAATGATCCAGAACTCTAGCAGCTAGTCCTTCATGTAGCCACTACACTATTGCCCCAATGATGAACATTATATCACATCATTGCCATTTTGGATGGGGATGGAACTTACTGGCAAGTCAACACCATGGGTTCTGCAGAAAAATCACAGGTCTGTAGATAACACATATGCCAGTACCAAATGTGAGCAACTCGCCATGGTCTAGTCCAATGAATTAGTCATCAGATAGACATCTGTATACCATGTTTTAATTGTTATAGTACAATCCCTACACCTTAGAGAGTTGAAATTCTTTGATCTCTGTTCTAAACATTACCTTTCTTTCAACATCCATACAAATGAGCAAACTTCTAAAAGTCGCTCATGCTTCAAATCTCCTATTCAGTGGCCCAGGATATTTTATTACTGAAATGTAACCATGTAGAAATAGCCTGGGCATTGTCGCATTGTGGATTGGCTTCCGGCTTTGAAGCGGTTCTGTTCCGTTCTTGATACAATCTATAGAATCCAGGCTTCTCATCAGATACAAGACAAAACTGTTTCTAATCACAAAACCTTTCTCTTAAATCAAATCGCTTGCCCCTTGAAAGTGGATAGTGGGAAGGGCAAGCAACAAAAACAAACATCAAGAGATGTTTTGGAAATTTAAGTTAATATACTGATAAAAGAGACAATTGTCCAGAAAATTAAGTGATAACGAAAGGAAAGGGAGGAGAAATGAAGAAAGAAGTAATGAAAAAAGTATTCAGTAATCTTACATGTCATGGGTGTTTTGTTTAAAGTTCATAAGAGTGAAGAGGTCTTGAAGTTTTTGCTGCTAGGAGTAATATTAATGTTTGCTTCAGTGTTATAATGCAGGAATTGAAAACAATCAACATTGGGCATTTTCCCAACCCTCCCAGGACACATCAAAGTTATGTGGTGAAGTGGAAAAAAGCAGAAGAATCCAGCTAGACGGAGACACAAGAGATTCTGCAGATGCTGGATTCTTCAGCTTTCTCTCCATAGATTCTGCCTGACCTGCTGAGTTCCTCCAGCATTTTTTATGTGAGAATCCAGCAAGAAGTGGGGGATTCAGTCTAGAAATTGTTTGTGGCTAAAAACACATTCACTTTTAATCCCACTTGATGTCTGTTGATGAGTGTTCAGCTGATTATGACACTCAGGGTTTCAATTTCAGAATGTTCCGAAGATGGGCAACTTGGAAAGATAGGGCAGTAGTCCAGACTCCTGTCTGCCCAGTTCCTGGTCTAAACCACGGAATCTTTAAATGTCATTGCCAATAGGCATATCCTAGCAACCAGGTTGAGAATGGGTCTCAAAGAAAGGAGATAAATTGGGAGAGGTTCAAATAATGGGATGTGGGTCAGAACTAAGTGAGATGGCAAGTTAAGTTAAACGTTTCCCTGAATAATTAATGGAGATATCAATGAAGACATCAGAAGTTGATGGAGTGGACATTCATGGATTGATTCAGGAAGGAAGTAAATTTGCTTTTGGTGCAAGAAGAGACTGTGAGTGATATTACCACTGTGTACAAAGATGCAACTGGTCAGATGAAGGGAGGATAATTTTCCTTGTTTTGAAAGATTTGCTCTTCTACAGAGCACTAAAACAGTTAAACTAGCTCTGATAAGGAACCTCCCCAGATGCATGCTTTGGTGACATTAGACTCAATCCTTGATGCAGTTGAGGAAATAATGTCTTCCACATGTGAGTAGGCTAGATTAATCATCTACTTGGGCACTTTGGATGCCAGCTATAAACAGTCTACAGTTCAACTGTGCAACACTGTGTTGATATTCCATGTAAAACTTGTAGAATAAGATACAGATGTTGTTTATTGCTCCAGCCTCTCTGCCAATTAGAACCCTGCTTTGAAGTGGAGTCAAAGGCACACCCTGGGTAAATGCACTGCCTGCTGTGCTACAGTTTTATGCTAAGTTGGAAAGCCCAGAGGTAGTTGTCAGTATTTGCTGAGGCCCAGGGATCCCATTCCTGATATTTATCAAGAGAAAATACTTTGGTGATCCCATAAGATCTGATGGCCTGCCAGCACCCATTACCTGAATGTACATTTGGCATGCAGCAACCTTGTGGTGCACAAGATGACCTCTGGTGTGCATTGGAATGAGATGCTGCCTTCAGGAGAGGCAGCAAGCAAGATGGTCAGATTAGAAATTCTGATCTTGCAATGATGGAAATGTTCACTTCTGTGGTTTACAAGCTGAAGGATAATTTGCAAAACAATTCCTGTTGGTGTATTATTGCTTTCATGTGTACACTCAGGGTAGGGAGATTGGAACAAGGCAGTAACGCTGATGATATTGCAGACAGTAATTGTGTTGTTGAATGGTACCTATAATATAATATTGTGAAGATTTAATTTGACTTCAAGAAACAATCTCAGCCATCAGTTCATTTATATGATAATGCACAAGGTAGACTGAACTAACTCCGAGCATCACATCTGTCTGCAAGCAATGAAAGGATGGCCTTAACTCACCGCATGTGCAAGATCCTGGGTTGTCTTTGCTCCATTCAAATCACTTCTGACCTTGCCCCCTTCCTTTCTCTGTGACTCAGACAAGCCCCCTTCCAGAATTTCATTGTTAACCCACTTTTGTACCGTCATTGACAGCTATTCCACACTTTGGAATTCCCTCTCATAACCTCTCTCCCCTTCGTCCTCTTCCCCCCCACCCCTGTCCTCTCTCCCCCATCCTCTCTCCCCCATCCTCTCTCCCCACCTGTCCTACCTTCACCTGTCCTCTCTTCACCCGTCCTCTCTACCCACTGTCCTCTCTACCCCTCCGTCCTCTCTCCCCTGCATTCTCTCTCCCCCGCGTTCTCTCCCCACCCGTCTTCCCTTCACCCATCCTCCCTTCATCCGTCCTCTCTCCCCCTCTCTACCCCCCACCCTCTCTACCCCCCACATCCTCTCTAACCCCCTGTCCTCTCTCCCCCCCACATCCTCTCTTCCTCCTCGTTCTCTCTCCCCCCGTCCTCTCTCTCCTTCCTATCATCTCACCCCCCCCCCACAGACAAAATAGAGATATTGTGACTTTTATCCCCCCACTACAACAAAATAGGTTAAGGAGCCATTAACAAGAGGTTTTTGACATTGTTAAGAGCTAAACAGTGTGTATTGTGGAGGTCAATGAAGATAAGCTATCATTTTAATTTTTTTGTTGAGAATGTTTATGAAAATATCCTCTATAAGATGATATGTTAGAGCATAGAATATATTATTTAAAGAAATGATTAAGACAACTGTCAATAGAAAGTGGATAAATATTAGAAACAAGGCTATTCATTGGTGGGCTTGTCTTCGGAGTTTTTCTTTCTTGCTCTTGTAAAGACAAAGCATAAATACGATGGACTAAATATCTGCTTTCCAGGGTTTTATGTCTCAAACCGAATGAGTAGGAGGGAGTTGTTGAGGTGTAACAGCAAATGAGAGATGGAGACTTTAATTCAGGTTGGCAAAGGACAGTGGAAAGTGGAGGCTTGGCTTGAGGTGGAGGAGGTATTCAACAAACAAGACCAACAAACTATGCTAATTTGATAAAAGGAGGGGAGATGGATTGTGCAACTAGTAGCAAGGAGAGGGTAAGATGTGGACAATGGAGAGTGAGATGTGGTAGGAAAAACGTAGGCATTATGCTGCAGGAGAGAAGAATGTAAGGAAGGAAATATAGAATCTGTCACATCCAAGCAAGATCTGCTCTGGAATTTCCTGGGAACTGTTCTCACTCCAAGGACATAGTATGGCTGTCAGCAGAATACCTCCATAGCGAAGCATGGCTGCAGAGTGAGAGCAGCTCTGAGGAAGCTCTGGATGATAAAGCAAAAGTGGAAAATACCATGCAGAGAAAGCAAGCAGGATCTTTTTTTATTTTTACATTGTATAAAACCAGTTACCATTTATGGCTGGATTTCATAAATTCCAGCCACTCAATTATAAAGCTGAATCAGACAAATAATAGCTGGCTGTTCTATTTTGGCACTTTTCTGCACTCCCACAGCCAATGAATTTGTCCAAACAGCATTTTAATTTTTCAGGAGCGCCTTTTGAAAGTGAGTCAACAAGCGAATGTTAACGGCATATTTTATTCATCACTGAATGCAAGAACTACAGATTTTGATGAGGACTTCAGCCAGCATCTCTCAACCATTTCAGTGTACAAATCCTGAAAACAAAGCATTCACTGCCTTAATGAATTATGTCCCTGTCCCTGCTTTCAGATGTTTACTCACTAACTTGATATTTTTCACAAGTCAGAATCTCATTGTCTCACAATGGACAAACAGCGTGTAGGAAATGAAGCTCTTATTGATGTTATTGACTGATTGACTCAGAAATGTCTAAGTGTTTCGTTGTAGAAGCAAATCCCCAACAAAACAAATGGTGTAGAATACCATGTTGGATTGCATGCAATGCACCAAATCCACTCAAAAAGGTAACTCATAACAGAAAATTCATTGCAGGAAAGTTACTTCATGAGCAAATCTTTCAGTTGCTTTATGTTTGAAGCTAAATTGGTCAAGGTGTCAATTAGCAACTGAAGATCCTACTTATCGGAATTGTTTTTTTTTATCACTGACATATTCTTGAAATTTGTTGTTTTGCGGTAGCAGTACAGTGCAAGACATAAAAATTACCATAAGTTGCAAATAAATAAATAAAGAGTGGGAAAGAGGAATAGCAAGGTAGTGTTCATGGGCTCATGGACAGTTCAGAAATCTGATGGTGGAGGGGAAGAAGCTGTTCCTAAAATGTTGAGTGTGTGTCTTCAGGTTCCTGTACCTCCTCCCCAATGCTATAATGAGAAGAGGGCATGTCTTCGATGGTGAGGGTCCTTAATGATGGATGCTGTCTTCTTGAGGCATCGCCTCTTGAAGATGTCCTCAAAGATGGGGAGGGTTGCGCCTGCGATGGAGCTGGCTGAGTCTACAACCCTCTGCAGCCTCTTTCAATCCTACATATTGGACCCTCCATACCAAATGGTGATGCAACCAGTCAGAATGCTCTCCACTGTACATCTGTAGACATTTTCAAGGGTCTTTGGTGACATACCAAATCTCCTCAAACTCCAAATGAAGTAGAGCCGCTGGCATGCCTTCTTCATGATTGCATCAATGTGTTGGGCCCAGGATAGATCCTCTGAGATGTTGACTCCCAGGAACTTGAAGCTGCTCACCCTTTCCACCACTAACCCCTCAATGAAGACTGGTGTGTGATCTCCCAACTTTGTCAGAGACTTCTTCAAGTTAGCCTGGTTGAAGTCCCCTGCAATGATCAGGAAGCCATCAGGGTGCGCTGTCTCGTGACTGTTGATCACAGTGCTCAGCTCCTGCAATGCCAGCTTGACGTTGCCGAGGTGGAATGTACTTGTGATAGTTATCAAGAAAAAACACTTGAAATAATGAACAGAAAACACTGGAGACATTCAGCAGGTCAGACGCAGCTGTGAAGAGAGAAAAAGAGTTAATGTTTAAGTTCAGAAGCCCTCCATCAGAACTGGGAAAACAAGTTAGTTTTCAGTAGCAGGGCAGGTGAGGACAGGATGGAGAGAGCAAAGGGAATATCTCTGGTAGGGTGTTTTCTGTTTTTATTTAACAGTTTCAGTAGATGGGTTTGAAGTTACAAGAGGTATTAGTTTAAGGTAAGAAAGAGATTTAGATAGATTTGAGGAAGATTTTTCTTCACCCAGAGGATGGATGAAATCTGAAAATCATTGCATGAGGGGGTGGGGAATGTGGCAATGCTGGCAACATTTAGAGGAGCTCTTGAAATGCCATGTGCAGAATGCTGGGAAATGGGATTGGTATAGATGGGTACTTGATGGTCAGCACAGACAATGTGGGCTGAAGGCCCTGTTTCAGTTCTTTATGATGCACATCCCATTGAGCTTCACAGAAGCACTATCAAACAGAGTGTGCCAGTGAGCTATTGAAATGATTGCCAGGCAGGGTGGGAGGCTTGTTTGTTTTTATTCTAAAAGGGGAGAGGGTTTAAGAGAGACGACAGATTCAGGAAGCATACCCAATGCCCTGGGACATAGTCTGAAATGTTGAAGGAGAGAAAAGTGGGATTCTAAATGAGGGCAGCATTGGAGGGAGGCAGAAATATCAGGCGCAGAAGGCTGCAGGAGGAGGCAGAGGTAGCGGAAGGGGAAAGCACAAAGGGGTTTGGAAAGGAGGATGAGAATTTTACAGTGGAGGTGTATCCAGATTTGGGCAGTTAGCACAGTGGTGGATAGGTGAATGCAAGTTAAAATGTGGAACAGAAGGGTTTTAGTTTAACTCATCAGAAAATAAAGCAGCCCATGCCTTCGTGCAGCAAAACCAGAGAATATTCAGGCATGGCAATGACCATCTCAAATAAGAGAAAAATTAACTACCTCCCCTTGATATTCAATCACTTCTATCACCCAGGTCCCCACCATTAATATCCTGGGGTTCATCATTGACTAGAACCTCAGCTGGACTAACAACATAAATAGTATGGCTACGAGAACAGGCCAGATACTCAGTATCCTTCATTAAGTGGCTCACTTCCTGGCACATCAAAGCCTTTCCACTATCTCCAAGGAGTAAGTCAGGAGTGTGATGGAATACTCTTCTGTTGCCTGGTTGGGTGCAATTACAATTACTCTCATGAAGTTGGATATTATCCAGTACAACACAGCCTGCTTGATTGGCACCCCATCAATCACCCTAAACATTGATGCTGTCCACCACTGGTACACCGTGGCTAAAATGTGTGCCATCTACAAAATGCACTGCATTTACTCACCCAGGCAACTCCTACAGCACCTCCTGGAACTCCCTCCCCAGCAGCACTGTGGGAACAACTTCACCAGGTGGACTGCAGCAGTTCAGGAAGGTGGTTCACACCACCTTCACAAGGACAGGTAGGGATGCACAATAAATGCTGACTTTACCATGAAGCCTAGATTCCCATAACAATGAATAGATAAAAGCAAATATTGGAAGACTAGTTGTGAGCCTGGATGGATGATGGCAGGATTTCAGTGGAGATAGGTGGTGGTGGAAGGACAAAGGCAGAGGTGGTGACATCAGGATTGGCAGCAGAGAGCTGGACGTGAGAGTAAGGGCAGGGAATGAGGTGAGATTGAGGGCAGGGGAGGGAGGTGAGAGTGAGGGCAGGGGAGGGAGGAGAGTGAGAGTGGGGCTGGAGTCAGGAAATGGTAGTGAAGGGAAGGCTGGAGACAGGAGCAGGGGTGATGGAAGTTGTGAGGGAGCAGCAGGAATGGGTCACAAGAGCCAACAACCACCCTTACTCAGCCTGAGCTTGCTTCCCTTCATACTTCCCAAAGTTTTCCAGCCCAGTCACCTGATGTGACCAGAACTGGCAGAAGATTTTGGGGCCTGCTTGCCAACAGCTCACTCCACCTGCCAGCTGTATACGTTATTGCCCTTTTGTTTGCAAAAACAAGCTGGTACATGCAAGAACTGACAGTCCAAAGACTGCTCAATCCTGTGTGGTAAGTCAGGGTGTCCTGTGCCACAGAACTCTGCATGGAATGGAGGGGGAAACCAAAACAAACCTCGTCTGTAACATACACCCTTTTTATAAAAAGCACTTGGCCCACTTTATCATTTTGAGGTGATCACTCTGCCCCAAGCTAAGTGCTAGGATTGGGGAACTCCCTGGGTGGGAGGCATTAGTTAGCTGCCAAGAAAAGCAAACAATTAGAGTGAGAAGTTTGCATCCCAACCACCCTTTCCTTCTGTTTTTTTCTCCATAAATATAGCCTTACCAGCAAAAGAATTCCTTTGTGTCAAATCTTTTCCATGGGGAAAAACCATCAATAAATGTTCCCAAGTAGTGACCAGGTTGCAACTTGAAGCCATTCCTTTAATTATCAGCACCTGTCTTACAAGGGTGCACCTGGCCATCCTCCAATACATGGATGCCAGATGTTTCAGAAGGCATGAGTGGAAGGGAGCCTGCCTGAGTCTACTGTACTTGTTGCAGAACTCAGCTGCAGGCTGGAGTTTACAAGTGGAGTAACTGAGGGCTGCTGCATTTCAAGCCTTAGAAGATTTTCACAAAGAAGCATTAAAGTAAAGCTCAAATCACAATTTAATGGCCTTAAATTTCCCAATGTAGAATAAACAGTATAGCACAGTTTCCTTTTGCCTGGGTGAAGTTGGTCAGGAAGGAACTGGTTGCCAACTGTAGTTGCATGGTCTAATATTTCCATTCTCCATTTCCATGTGAAAAATGCCTGTGGAAACTGACCCAACTATGAGTTGTTGCACACCTGAAAGAAATGGGAAACTGAGTTTCCATGAAATCTGTAAATATTCTACAAGTCAGCACAACACAAGCTTGACTAGAGTGCTGGATGCCTGATTCTGAAGGTCAATTCCAGAGCAAATGATTGAAAGGAATTCTTAACAATAACCATCCCAATCCAATTTCCCGTTTCAGAGCCCACAGAGTATCATACCTGATATTTTGGTCAATCATTGTTTGAATTGTGTTTGGTTTTAAAACTCCCTACTGTCCAATGACTTCTCATGTCTAGAGAGGGCGAATCTGGGCAGGGGAACCAACTCCCTGCGAAATGGAGCACTTTTGTTTCTTTTGCGTTCCCTCACAGGCCTTTTCCTTTGTTAGCCATGATAATCTGCGCCTACCTGTTGGATCATTGTCTTCCAGGGAGAAGGAGCAAAACTTTGGCCACAGGAGAAAACACAGGCCGTAAAATAATTAGAACTAAACAGTTCTGGCTTTGTGTTGGAAGGGTGCACTTAGCAATAACAGGCATCTCCTAAAGGCAGAGAAATGGATGTTCGGTCTTGGATGTTCAGTTTTTAATGGTGATGTTTGGTCTCCACTGTTCTGTGCTTTTCTTGACTTGGATGAGTGATGGTGTTTGGTTTGGCAGTCCTTCAGCCAGAATGCCGTTAACCAACCCCCTGCTGAGCTGAACTTCAGGATACATAAACAGAAGCTGTGGGAAGGGAATACCAGTGTGAGCTGAAATATGAGGCTTCCACCTTACCATTATTCTTTCAGTGCCCTTAAATCAAAGTGCAGTGGAGCTCACCTCATCTCCCGGGATATTCAAAAAAGAACTTGGCTGTTGGCAACTGCTTATATGGTTGGTTTGGTAAAAACAGGAAGAACTCGCATTTCTGTCGAGCCTTTTGTGACCATCAGATGCCCAAAGGTGCTTAATAAAGAACTTATTAAAACACTGTTACTTTTGTAATATAGGAAAACGTCCAAACTGAGGGCTTCGCTGCACAGGTTTGTATTGTTAAATAATAGGCAGATTATGCTGCATCCAGCTCATTCCCACACTCACTCTGCATGCATTCCCTGCAGTCATATTAAGATTTTGCCCTACTGCACATCTAATTGAGCTTGAGACATCACTGCCACTGTAGAGCTGTCCACAAGCCCTGAATGAGCCTCGGGTTGCAGAATATAACACACCATCTCTGACCACCCAATGGCCTTTTGACAATTTGTGCTGCCAAAAGTAAAGTATGGCAAAGAGTAAAGGGAAGTTGGCTGCATTGATTAGCTTCAAGTAATGATGAGTCCTCCAAAATGACTGGTGTAAGCTGGGAAATGTTGACATCTTGAATTGGCGGACAGAGGAAGAATTGAAGAAGATAACACAATTGAAGTTTTTCAGTTCCAGTGGCAGGTCATTAACTTGAAATATTAATTCTTTCTCTCTCCATTTATGCTGTTTACCTGCTAAGCATTTCTAGCTTTCTCTGTTTTAGTTTTGGTTTATTGATGCATAATTAAAGTTAAAAGCAATTGCTATGATGTGTTGAGTGCCTGCATCACTCTGCACCTCGGTGGGTAATGCTTTACCCCACGAAAACTCACAAACTTCACTTCTATTCATTGATGATGATTCAACAAATTAGCCAGAAAAGACAGGTGTACTGAAGGAGAGAGGGTTAGGATTCAGAACAAGTCTTACAATAAATGAGCCTTTTTTGTTCTCAACTCTAACTTTGCAATAGCTGTTGAGCTGATGTGACTGTTCTTCAAGGATAGGTGGATTTCCTTACTTTTTGAGGACTCAAGAGGTAGTAGAGTTCGGAGAAACCTTAAAAAAATTTACAGCAACGAAGGAAGCCATTCAGCCAGTTTCTGTGCTGCTTTAATTTAGCACAGTTCAAGCTATTCCATTGGTTCTGGATCTCCCTGTAGCCCCATTTGCTTCCAACTATTTATTCAGTTTTCCTGGATAAAATGTCAGCGAGCCCATGTGGTAATGCATTCAATGCTCATAGAACTTGCAAAGAACTTTCTCCTTATCTCTTCATTTTCTTAGCAGCAATTTGAAATTACTGACAATCTTTGTTATCTACTCAAGATAATTTTATAAAACTTCCACCATGCCTACTCCTAGCTACTTAGTAAGGGTGACCCAGTATGTCAGCTCTTTCCTTCCATCTCTGGCTTCTCACTCCTTTAATCTATGGTATAGCCTTGTGACTTTGATATGATGCCCAAAATTGTTTGCATATGTTCAGTAGTGATGTAACCAATATCTTGTCTAAGTTCTTCACTACTTCTTGATTTTGAACTCAGTTTCACTACATATGAAATCCAGATATGTGGTAATCTTTGTATTTTAACCAAACTGCAGTTTCAGGGTGTTAGGTTCTTGAACACCTTTCTCTCCTGGTTCATTTATACCTTTCAGCTTCTGGATTAGCATTAACCTCATGTACTCTGCCAATAACCCGTACAACCCACCTTGTTGTCTATCAATCCCTTACAGTTAAAATGTTTTGAGAGACCCTTGCTATCCTCATTCAATTTAGCGATCTAAATATAAGAGCCGTTGCATGACTTTATTTTCAAGACTTTTAAATTGCTAATGGTCTTTTTGTCCTTGCTGCCTCTCTGAAGCAAAGTCTGCAGAAATGGGCCTACGGGTAACAGGAGCTTAGTACACATTTCTTGTGTACCTTGGTCTAGCCTGAGCTCCTTCTTGCGAATAGTCCTCTTTATGTCCAGCCATCAGAGGGTTGGATTCCCACAGGGAATGCAGTCTCTGTAATACTGCTGTAAAATAAAATGATAATGGCCCAAAAGGTTCTGGTGAGGGTCCATTGGTATGTGGATGGTGGATGAAGGGATGAATGGAGAGAGGAAGTATTTAGAGGGGGAACGGGTGTGGTTTTTGTAAGCAAAGTGGGTGTGGTGTAAAAATGGGACAGCAGGGCACGGGGGTAAGGGAAAAATTATAGCAATACCTATTGAATTGAACTATATGAATGTTGAAGGAAGCAACATTTTTTCCATTATTAACATACTACATGGGAACTCTGGATCTGCTTCAGCTGATGGATCTCTACAGAAGATTTATCCCTGTGAAGGTTAGGAAGATCAGTCAGCAAGCCATGATATACTATTGACCATGTATTCACAGCCCTTAATCTTTGCTTTTCATAAGTATAGACCACCCTTTGTAAAGGCTGCCTTTTTATTATAGGGAAGAAATGATACTTGTTTCAGATATCTGAGCCATGAATTACATCACTTAGGTCAGGGCCAGGTGTTTTGATTTGATTTAGAGGTTTTAGTTAGAAGATGACCACAAAAACATGGCAGCTCCAGGTGAAGGAAAATAGTTGCTTATAATAGAAATTATGGCCAGTTTTGTTAGAACTTCCCTGTTGACATTTTTCTCCCAATTGGTTCTCTTGTCTCACCATGTGACATCATGTAACAGCTAAAATTTACCGGGGATATCCAGGTTCAGTCAATGCAGGATTTAAATAGGATTTAATGCCTTGTGCAGTATTTGCAGTGGGAGAATTTTATGCTTCTGGTACATTCTTTCAAACTGAACACACTTGTTTGATAACGTGATAACATAATATTTTACAATGTGTTAAGAGTGTATTGGCTGAAGTGATGAAGTTACAGAATTTATTACCTTACATTTTTATTTTAAAGCTGGGTCCTTTTGTTCTTTAGCAGTTAGTTATGTGTACTTTATATCATAGAACAAAACATACTCCACATATTTTGACAACCACTGCATTTAATTGGCGTGGTAGCATGGCGGACATGGCACAGGTTGAACAAGCCAGGGGTTGTGAGTTCAAACCCCAGCAACACAAGTTGTGAGACTGAACTCAAAGCCAATCTGCCACGAGCACTGAAAGAAAAACCAAGCATGGAAGCTGTTGGATCACAGTCCAATCCTAAATGGTTCGAGGATATCTGGCCTACACATGACTCCAGTTCAGTACCCTCTCAACGATGAATGATGATCCCCACCAGTGTTACAAGCATCTCAAGGATTGTATATAAAGGATGCTGTGAATTTTCTTCTGTGTTTCAGTCTTCTCTCTGCTCCCAACCCCACTACATTTCTTGAAGGAGAAGCAGCAAGTCATACTTAGTCCTTAATTCCCTCAACTTGATAGTAGGTCAGATACTCCACTGCCCCGAGATCACTGTTGACACTCACCCTGCAGCATGTTCTTTCTACTGCAGTCCTGAGCATAATCTCCCTGTAAGTGGTTGGCTCCATTGCTTTGCTGGAGCCCAGGGCAGAGATGGTCTCTTCAGTGCAAGTGCCCACTGCACTGAGAGACTGATGAGAGACTGAGTCAGTGATGCCCTGATCCCAAGCTCAGCGATTGCTGAAGCTGCTGTTAAATTCAATGTAGATGAAGGTCAAACTCATTCAAAGTTATCCAGGGCTTGTCAAAATAATGTTCAAATAATTAGCTTTTAAAAGTTAAAAAGCTCAACCCACAAATTATTTATACACACACTCCAAAATAATTTAAAGCACTTAAATTAAGTCAAATGAGGAACTTCACTTGCCTTTCCCCAGATCTGATTTCTCCCACTGATTTTGGTGAACTGACTGTTCATGTGCCATGTTCACCCAGCACAGGTTCAACATGCTGATTTCCCAGGCAGAGAGTTGGGAAACCTGTGGAAGTTTGCATTACTCTATGAGGACTCCAAAAAATAATGCAAGTGCTGAGGGGGGCTGATGTTGTGCTGGTGCAATGTTGTGATTCAGCCCTACTCAGGAACAGACCAGTTGCAAGACATATATGTCAACAGATCCATGTGGAATTTAGCTGAAGGTTTACCTCAATGTTGAACTTGGGTTCCATTGTCACCCAATGACCACAGATTCATACCTTATGCCAGAGATGTGGCCTGTTTAGTAATTCTTCCCTTTATTAACACTCAGTACACAAATCTTTGCTGTATCATCATTAACTTTTTGGAATGCATGTCCTCGATTCACAAAGCAATTTATTACTATAATGAAATCATTCTTTGCCCACAGGAATATCGTGTACCAAGTCTTGTTAATTTGCGTGGTTTCACTTAATGAAGGTTTTCTGAAGAAATATCTCTTCGGTAAATGAAGGAATGGTTCTACTAACTGTTCTTGACCTTGCTTCAACCTAAATGAAGTAGCCTAAACTGCTGCCCAGCTAAGATTGGCTGACTCCATGGCTCGGAGTTACTGCTTTTATCCACTGAGTCACTGAGTAGCTCATAATCCCAAATCAATTAGTTTACAGCTTTTGAATAAACATCATTGCCAACACGCATTGTGTATCCGATATTTGCATTTTGCTTTAACTGCTCACGAGCATCACAGTGCCAAATTTAATTATGCAAATATCTACATTCATATTTTAAGTATTAAAAAATGCTTACATAACTCAGTAGAGGAGCAAATGTTGCCAGTGCCGCAAGATATCCTGTACTTGCTAAGTACTGTGTAGAAAATCCTTTAGTGTTTCTTGTTTGTGGAAATTGATTTTGGTGGAAATTGTAGATTACTCAGAACTACAGTAACTGCATTTCAAGGGCTTGCATTTTTTAGTCAATAATGTTTCCTACCTTTAATGCAGCAAAGTAACAGAAAGTAGTTTTGGCACCAACTACACAAGGAAATATAAGGATAGGATCTTTGTCAAGTTGGTACATCTAATGGCACATCTTAAGGTAGAGGGGAGGTAGACCACAGAGATGTTTAGGGAGAGAATTTCACAGCTTAGGGCCAAGGCAGCTAAAGGCACAGCCATCAATATTGGGAAAAGGGTTTTGTGTTCTGTAACATTTCTTCACTGGCATGGCACCAACAACAGTGCAACATAGAAAATCAATTTCTAGTTAAAATTTCAGCCTCTGAAATTACTTCTCACAGAACAGATTTTATTGACTATATTTCCCCTGATACCATCCACTTAAAGGGACAATGCTCAAATTACATTCTTTGTCCTCACTGAGGTCTATGACCACCTGCAACCTCAAAAATAAGCTCACCCGTGTTCCTGGACTGCCTGTCTAGGTCAGGGTCACCATCACTCTCAGTTTCCTGGCCTCAGGATCATTCCAGTCTACTACTGTTGACCTCTGCCACTTCTTACTGCTGCACTAGGGACGTCACCCAGGCTCCTGAGCACTGCAGCTCAACTACTGATGTTGAGTTGGCTTGGTTCTGGAGTGTAGTCACCATAGATAGAACAGTTTCCCATTAGTTCTGAGGATAATCCCTACTCTCACAGGTTGTGGGAGGTGAGATGCAACATTGCATTGAGAGAGATTGAGAAAAGTATTGGTGCAGTAGCACAGCTGAGAGAACCACGATGTCAATAAGAACTGGAATAATTTAAGCAAACACTTGTTCTCACCTATTTTGCATTTTCAAACACAAGCTGCCCTTCAAAAATTCGGTATTGTTATTATTAGTTCTTTGAAAATAAAAGGAAACACCTGGAGCATCTGGACAGTAAAGACACCTACATTAGACTATTGCTTATTGACTACAGCTCTGCCTTCAATACTATAATCCCAAGCAAACTCATCACCAAACTCCAAGACCTGGGACTCAACACCTCCCTCTGTAACTGGATCCTTGACTTTCTGACCAACAGACCACAGTCAGTGAGGATAGGCAGCAACACCTCCAGCACGATTATTCTCAACACTGGTGCCCCACAAGGCTGTGTCCTCAGCCCTCTACTCTACTTCCTATATACTCATGACTGCATGGCCAGATTCTGCTCTGACTCCATCTATAAGTTTGCAAATGATACCACCATAGTAGGCCATATCTCAAATAATAATGATTTGGAGTACAGGAAGGAGATAGAGAGCTTACTGACATGGTATCATGACAACAACCCTTCCCTCAATGTCAGCAAAACGAAAGAGCTGGCCATTGACTTCAGGAAAGGGGGCAGTGTACATCAATGTACATCAATGTACCTGTCTACATCAATGGTGCTGAGGTTGAGAGGATTGAGAGCTTCAAGTTCTGAGGAGTGAACATCATCAATAGCCTGTCTTGGTCCAACCACGTAGATGCCACGGCCAAGAAAGCTCACCAGCGCCTCTACTTCCTCAGGAAGCTAAAGAAATTTGGCATGACCCCTTTGACACTCACCAACTTTTATCATTACACCACAGAAAGCATCATATCTGGATGCATTATGGCTTGGTATAGCAACTCTGCCCAGGACTGCAAGAAACTGCAGAGAGTTGTGGACACAGCCCAGCACATCACAGAAACCAGCCTCCCCTCCATGGTCTCTGTCTACACCTCTCGCTGCCTTGGTGAAGCAGCCAGCATAATCAAAGACCCCACCCACCCGGGTCATTCTCTTTTCTCTCCTCGCCCATCAGGCAGAAGATACAGGAGCCTGAGGGCACATACCACCAGGCTCAAGGACAGCTTCTAACCCATGGTGATAAGACTATTGAACAGTCCCCTGATACAATATACCTTGTTTGACGTTGCACCTTATTGTCTACCTGCAATGCACTTCCCTGTAGCTGTGACACTTCACTCTGTATTCTGTTATTGTTTTTACCGTGTACTACCTCAATGCACTGTGTAATGAATTGATCTGTACGAACAGTATACAAGACAAGTCTTTCACTGTACCTCGGTACAAGTGACAATAGTGAACCAATACCAATATCATATAACATCACTTAATCTGACAAGTAAATTCATAGTTATGCAGTTCGGAACAGGCCCTTCGGACCAGCTCATCCATGTAGACCAAGATGCCTATCTATGCTAAACCCATTTGTCTGCATTTAGCACATGTCTTTCTGAACCTTTCATATCCATGCACCTTTTGTCTTTTAAATGTTGTAATTGTACCCATCTTTATCACCTCCTCTAGCAGCTCATTCCATATACCCACCATCCTCTGGGTGAAAAACTTGCCCTTCAGGTCCCCTTTAAATCTTTCCCTCACACCTTAAACCTATGCCCTCTAGTTTTAGACTCCCCTACTCTGGGGAAAGGACTGTGACTATCTACCTTGTTTATGCCCCTCATAATTTTATAAACTTTGATAATGTCATCCCTCATCCTCCTTTGCTCCAGAGAAAACAGACCCAGTCTATCTAGTCATGCCTTAAAACTTACTCCCTCCAGTCAGGGCAATATTCCTGTTAATCTTTGCTACACCTTCTCTTACTTAATCACATCTTTCCTATAGCGTGGTAACCAAAACTGCACACAGTACTCCAAGTGCTCCCTAACCAATAACTTGTACAAATGTAACATGATGTCCCAACTCCTATACCCGATGCCTTGGCTGATGAAGGCAAGCATACCATGTGCCTTCTTCACCACTCTGTCTACATGTGTCGTCATTTTCTGAGTACTTGCACCCCAAGGACTCACTGTTAAATAACACTCCCCAGGGTCCTGCCATTCATAGTGCATGTCCTGATCTGGTTTAACTTCACAAAATGAATCATTCTGCACTTGTCTGAGTTAAATTCCATCAGCCATTACCTTGCCTATTTTCCCAGTTGATCTTCGTCCTGTTATATCCTTGGACATCCTTCTTCATTGTCCACTATACCACCAACTTTAGTGTCATATGCAAACCTACTACTTATGCCACCTACATTCCCTTCCAAATCATTAATGTACATAAGAGCAATAAAGGACCCAGCATTGATCACTGCAGTACACCACAGGTTACATGTCTTCAATCTGAAAAGCAACACTGGACTATCACTGGACTCTGTCTCCTACCACCAAGCCAATTTTGCATCCAATTTGCTATCTTACCCTGGATCTCATGTGATCTAATTTTCTAGACCAGCCTACTATGCGGGACCTTGTCAAAGGCCATGCTAAAGTCCATGTAGACAATGTCTACTGCCCTGCCCTCATCAATACTCTAGGTCACCTCTTCAAAAAAACTCAAATTTGCAAGGTATGATCTCCCTTGAACAAAGCCATGCTGACTATCCTAATCAGTCCTTGCCTTTCCAGATGCAAATAAATCCTGTCTCTCAGAATCCCCTCCAGTAACTTTCCCACCATTGATGTAAGGCTCATTGGCCTGTAATTCCCTGGCTCCAGATAATAATCTTCCCATCCTATCCTCCATTTTCTGTAATCCTGCATAGAAACAAAGCTCCTAATAAATCAAACAAGTGTGTAATTATTCCAGTGGGAACAAATATTGATCATGGAGATCTTCCAGATTTAATACCGCTTTGCAGGCGACTCTGTCCACCAGATCAAAGAGGTGAAGGAATTACTGAAATGTGTACAAGAGGACTCTTTAGATTGATGCCTAGCAGAGAACTTTCTAGATCAGTGCCTATCAGAGAACTTTCTAGATCAGTGCATATCAGAGAACTTTCTAGATCAGCACATATCAGAGAACTTTCTAGATCAGCACCTAGCATGGAACTTTCTCAACTGGTCTTAAAAGAGAGAAAATGATGCAGGACCTAGTCCTGGAGAATGAAATCACAAAAGGCTAGTAGCAGGTACTTAAAGTATGAGGATATCAAACAGAAGGTTATCATTTACTTTGAGGCAAATTGAAGACAGAAGTAGCAAGGTTATGCTTCAGTTGTATAGAGTATTGGTGTAACTACATCTGGAGTAGATGTCTTCTGTTCTGGGATCAGGGTAAAACAGAGAGAAGTAAACACCATTCTTTCAGGGGTTTGTAAGTCTTTGGAACTCTTTTACTTTGCTGTCTTTGAATATACTTAATGCACAGGTAAACAAATACTTAATAAGTAAGAGAGTGAAAGGTTACTGTGGTTGGATGGGAACACAGGGTTAAGGTGACAGTTAGTTCGGCCTTTAACATTAGGTGGTTGAGCAGGCTTGAGGGAACAAAGGGCCTGCTCCTCATAATTTGTATCTTTGATGTGTAGAGTGGGTGGATTGTGATGTCAGTCAATACGTATTGCTGATTTCAATTCAGGTATCACAAAATAAATACAGCTAACAAAATTTATAACTACAGCATGCATAGAAGTGGCAACTAATTGTCCTTACGCATTCACTTAGTGGCTGATTTCTCTGTGCATTTGCCTGTTCTCGTGCAGTTCTACCCCAGTGACTGCCTTATAGCTGACTGATATATTTCCAGTCAGGGGATACATTAGCCTAGGTGGTAGGGATTACAGGTTTTGGAGATGCTGCTGCAAGAATGTTGAAGAGTTACTGCAGTTTATCTTTGGATGATATGTGTTGCACAGATGATGAAGAAATTGTGTGTTTAGGATGGTGGACAGGATGCAGTGGCCTGCTTTCTCCTGTTTTTCAGCAAGCTTCTTGAACATTGGTGGAGTTGCACTTACCTAGGCCATTGGAATGTATTCCAATGACCTCCCAGTGTATGGCTTCAGAGAGTCAGGAGGTGAGTCAATATGGAGAAGGTCGAAGTAATCAAATAAGAACAAAGGGAATGTATAAGAACAGAATAGTAGTTAACATGAAAAGGAAGGCAAAAAGTTTTTGCAAACCCAAAATATTATGGAGCTAGTCAAACAAATAATGGGACTGAAAAGGAGGCTGAGGACATGTATGAAGTGTAAATGGGAAGCAATGCTGTAGTAAAGGAGGAGATGATATTGAGAAGAAGATTAGAAGTTCACTGTGTAGAAAACTCACCTGGTCTGCATAGAATTGTTTCCAGGTTACTAAGGAAAATAAAGGTTTAGATTACAGGTATAGATGACAATTTTAGACAAAAATAAAGGTTTAGATTACAGGTATAGTTTACAGGTTTAGATGACAATTACGATTCAGGCAGCATAATGGAGCAGCTGGTAGAACCACTGTCTCACAGTTCCAAAGACATAGGTTCAATCCTGACCTCTGGTCCTGTCTGTGTGGAGTTTGCACATTCTCCCTGTCTCCACGTGGGTTTTCCCCAGGTGCTCCGGTTTCCTCCCACATCCCAAAGATATGCGAATTGGCAGGTAGATTGGTGACTGTAAATTGCCCCTTGTGTGTAGATGAGTGGTAGAATATGGGGGGAGTTTATAAGATAGTGGAGAGAATAAAAAGAAATGGAATTAATGTAGGATTAGCATAAATGGATAGTTTATGGATAGTGCAGACTCAGTGGGTTGAAGGGCCTGTTTTCGTGCTTTATGTCTCTGTGTATCTGAGTTCTGGCCACAGACTCCTTCTTAAGTATGAGGCCTGTACTGGAGGGTGATAAATTTGGCAAGTACAGACCAAGTAGCCGAATAGTGGAAAAACTTTGAGAGACAATAATCTGGCAGACTTGGGCATTTAGGAATAAAAGAAAGCAGGGATTTCTTCATGGTGAATTGTGTTAAAATATTTAGATGTAATTCTTTGATGAAGTAACAGTCAGAGTTGATGAAAGTAAGGCACGGTTATGTTTTAGAAAATTTGAAGAGGCTTATTCAGGAAATTAAAGGCTATGAAATAAAAAATGGCAATTAACTATTTTTCTATACTTTATAGAAAAATGGTAGAGGCAAATGTTTTTAGACATAAGGGAAGCGTTCGGTGTTTCAATTTTCCCCAGGTAGAACCACTGCTTTTTTGGCAAATATTAATGATTGGGACTTGGATATACAGATCATAGTTCGCAGTGCATTCAACTCAGAAATGTAGTAAATCAGGTGAAGGACAGAAAAACTGTGCATAAAAGCTTATTAAGCCAAGTGAAATAGGGAGAAATCAGGAGGTTTAAGTTTAATAATGAGAAATTTAAAATGTGGCAGGAAGAATGAGAAGAGGCAACATGAACAAATCAGTGCAACTTTGATGCAGGATACACACCTGGGCTTGGATGTACACAACTCTATACCTGAGAGGGTCATAGCTTAATATCTCACTGGGAACACTGTGCCTCTAATAGTGAAGCATTTCCTCAGAACTGCATTGGAGTGTCAGCCTAGATTTTTGTGCAATAGTTTCTAGAGTGGCATTTCATCCCACAACTTCTTTGACACAGAGGTGAGAGTCTTATCCATAGAAATATAACTAACACTACCATATTCAACAATAACATTCAAAAGCAAAGGCATAAATATCTGAATGGAAAGTTACAGAGTGTGGGCTAACAGTAGGATGAATTGGATAGTTCTGCCAAAGATTTGACCCAGTCGTGTTTAGCTAATAGTTTCCTCTGCTATATTATACTGTAATTCTATAATGAGGCCCATCTGCCTCTTAAAGAGATTTCAACAGTGGTTTTTGTATTTACTTCTATAGCAATCAGAAACTCCCTGCCAATTTCCTTGCCACGTCAATAATTGCTATCGTTGCATGAGTTTTGACTTTAATTAACAGCTTCTTATGAGGAACTTTAGAAAGATACATTCTGAAAGTTCATATATCCAAGATCCATAGACGTTTCCCTTTCCACTGTAGCCATCTCTTCAGTTAGAATTGTTAGGCAAGATCAACCCTTTACAAATCTATCTTGGCTCTCTTTGATTAGCTGAAAATGTTCAAGTCATTCGGTCGCTCTGTACTTAAGTATACACTGTAATAATTTCACAATGATAGATGTTAGGCTACCTGCTCTACATTTCCAATTTTGCCAACTCACCTCTCATAAATAGCAGAGTGACAGGCACATCTTTCCAATCCAGGGGTGGGGGGTGTTGGGGGGGGAGGGGAGTTGGGGGTGTGGGCAGGGTGCTGCTAAATGGTGAGAAGTCTGAGTTATAGGGAGAGGTTGGCCAGGCTAGGTCTTTGTTCCTTGGAACAGGAGAATGAGGGGAGACCTTTTAGAAGTGTTTAAAATTAAGAGAGGCATAGATAAGGTGGACAGTAACAATCTCTATTCCCAGGCAGGGGAGTCCAAAACTAGGGGGTATAGATTTAGGGTGAGAGGGGAAAGATTTAAAAGGGACCTGAGGGGCAACTTTTTCACACAGAGGGTGGTGAGTCTATGAAATGAGCTCCCAGAGGAAGTGGTTGAGGCAGGTACAATACTATCATTTAAGAAGCACTTGGATAGGTACAAGGAGGGGCAGGGTTTAGAGTGATATGGGCAGACCACAGGAAATTGGAGCTAGCTGGGTGGGCACCGTAGTCGGCCTGGACTTGTTGGGCCAAAGGACCTACATCTGTGCTGTCTTGCTCTATGACTCTATGACTGTATAAGTTTGGAAGATCAGAGTTAGGTCTCACTGATTTCCTTTAATATTGCAGAATGGATATCATTTGGTTCTTGGGATTTGTCCCTCTTTAAGAGTGTCATTATTTCCTGCATCGCTGTTATTTTACTTAAACTAATTTTGATGAGTCCTTTCCTCCGGACTAATATTAGTTTCCGTTGGATGCTCAGGATTCTACCTTTTTCCTTACTATAAATATTGACACAAATTCCATATGCCATTCAATATCTATACCATTTCCTTATCTTTTGTTTTGGTTTGGATTTCCCTTGCATTTCATTTAATGTACTTTTTACTGTCTATCAGTACCCTTTTGCCGTTTTGTTTTATTTCTCTCCCTGTCGCTAGTAGTGTTGAGGTTTTCTCCAGTGTTTTTTCAGTTTGCATCATGTTGTCCATTTCCTCCTTATTTGACCATGGCTTTTAAGTTTGACGACCAGTTTATAAACTTTTGTTCCTTAAGCATCCAAACTTTCTTTATGGCACAATCTTTGAGCACCTCTCACTGCTGCCCTGTGGTTTTTACCCAAATGCAGATGTATCCAGTTCACTGTGGACTCTCTCTGTCTCATCAAATGGAAGGCAATCCTATTTAATTCTACAATGTCAGTGTTTCACTTTTTTTCCATTTTGAACACCACATTGAACACAGTCAGAAATCTGTTTGCTGCTATAAATTCCATAAGGCTGTTAATTAAATCTGCCCCATAATGAAATCTAATGTGACTGGCTCCCTGCTTGATCAAGGAAATATTGTCACAGAAAACTGTCCCAATATATTCCAGAAACTCATTACATTTCAGACTTGGACTAGTATTTTCAGAATCTATATAAAAGTTAAAACTTCCCATTACAGGTGCCCTACTTTTTCTAAAATTTGTATCTGATTTCTTCTTTAATGCATTCACCAGCTTCATAGCTGCTGTTGGGGGACACATGGGCAATACCCCGGAGCCTTAAATCCTGTCATGTTTCTTCACATAGCCTCCACTTTCAGCCCGTTTCTCATTATATTCTCTTTGTCAATTACTCCTCATACCACTTTCCCATAGTCCTTAGTATCTGGTATAATTAGATCATCAGATCATTAGATCATTAGATCTGGTATAATCAATCATCTTGCAATAGCTGATCAGCGGTACCCACAGTCCAAGTTAACTTTGTTCAGTTTCGTTCTTAGAACATATATAAAGAACTTGCATTTGTATCACAAACTCTTCTCTGATGTTTTATCCTTACAGTTCTTATTTGTCTTTTCTGATTTAAATGGTTTACATCCTTTAGTTTTCTCTTTACCTATAGTGCCTGATACAGCATGTCTGATAATTAGCCTCTTCACTTCCCTATCATTTGTTTCAGAACAATATTAACACCGTCCTTTTCCCTGAACCCTCCCCTGACCTGATAATTTAAAGGTTATTTGATTGTCTGATGTAACCATGTGACAGAGGCTTGAGGTGCTGAAGTCACATTCTCTTACGAAGGAGAAAGAGCCTGTATGACCCATTCTCGTTTACTCACTTAGATTTTCCCATCACACACCTGCCCTGGGGTCAATTTACAGCGGTCCTACTAACCAGCTTGCTTTTTGGGACATGGGAGAAAACCAGAGCACTGAGAGGGAACCCAAGCAGTCACAGGGACGTGCAAACTCCACACAGAAAGCAGTGGAGGTCAGGATCAGACTTTGAGATACCCACACTACCTGCTGAGCCACTGTGCCAATCCATTCTTTGCATTAACTCCCTGTTCCAGGTGCTTTTCAAGGAGGGCCTTTTGCCTTCACCTTGCAATCTAGTCACATACACCGAGAAAACTTTTCTTCTTCTCGAATAGACTAGATTTGAACCCCAGCTTTCAAGGTGAAAAGCACATGCATGCAAGCACAGTGTCAACCCAGTCTGCAACAGCGTAAGTAACTGAAAAATAATATGACACTTCACACACTGTGTGGGAGTAAAGGCGATTGTTATCAGCCAAACTGGTGCCAGAAGTTCAGGATCATTTCCCCTACTGAGACATGAGACAACAAAGAGCATTTGAAAAGAACACTTTCATTGAAATGCAGGAGTGAAATCTTCTTTGTGACCCCTTTGAAAAAGAACTCAACTAGAGTATGTTGGCTTTTAAGTATAAAGGATGCAGTTTTTTCGAAGAATTGGGTTTGTTGATGGCTATTTGTTTTGGTTCAGACCAGTAATGTCTTCGGATTGATCCTGCGATGTGGGGAAGGACTTTAACTGGGCAGCCAACAGGGGCAATGCACTGCTGTCAGTAAAAATGCAGGAAGACAAGTTGGATTGCTATTGCCAATTGCTCTTCAGCAGCACTTGTTGAAAGTGGAGCAATGTATGCACAGGTGAGGACAAGTTTAGCCTCAACATGCCTCCATAATAGGAGAAGATTAGTGAGAGAAAGAAAGCAGGTGTACTGTGCAATTTCTGGAGTCTTTGGTTAAATGTAAGAAAACGTTTATTTGTTTTGCCTCATTGATGTATTTCCTTAAAGGGAACAGTGTGTTTTCTATAAAGAGGTGCAAAGCACTTTCCCAGCTGCTTGATGGTGTTGGTAAATGTTCTGATTGAAGCTGGTAGTCAGAGCCAGGATACGTTAAGGGCATTAGGTCAGTTCTTTTAACCCAAAATGCTGTTTTATTTGAAGGTGTAAGCAACTGCAAACTGAGTGAAGAAAGCACATGATTACAAGCTGTTCTGTGCGTGTGATCTCCAGCTGGCACTCTCCCCCAGGTAATTTGGAAAGTGACCAATGAACACAGCAAGGATTTGCTTCAACAAGCAGTAAACCTTTTCATTAGTCTGTGGTGGAGCTTGTGAAAAGGTTAGCCTATGTAATCTATTAATTCCTGACTATCATTCAGTGCCTTTGGAATGAAAGCTCTTACTGACACTTATGAGTTAAATAGCTTGGTAATTATTTTTTAAAGCAGAGAATAACATGTAATACTTGGTATATAAAGGTTACACACCATGGTTGATGCAATTTAAGAGGTAGATCACACAATAAATATATGCCTCACAGTGTTATATTTTAATCAGGTGATGGTTGGCGTGGGCACAGTTGACTGAAGTTTCTATGTTGTATGACTCTGTGTTTATGAAGCTCAGAGATATAAAGTTAGAATTGGAAGTGTTTGCAGAGCCATTTGGATGTAATTTGATGTCACCATAATGTTGAATTTTATGGAATTCACAATTATGTATAATTAAACATAAAAGAAAAGCTGACTTATTTTTGCCACATCACGTCCTTCATTCCTCTTCTGGGATTTTAACCTCTGATCCAGTATCCTTATGTTTATCTGTTGCTCACCAGGATGATGCCTGGATTGGAGGATTTTAGTTGTGAAAAAGATTGGATCAGCTGGGCTTGTTTTCCCTGGAGCAAAGGAGGCTGAGGGGTGACCTGATGGAAGTGTATAAGTTTATGAGAGATATAGATAGGTTAGATGGTCAGAATCTTCTTTCCTGTGATTGGAGTATCAAAAACAAGAGGGCATAGATTTAAGGTGAGAGGAAGGAGTTTTGAAGGGGATCTGAGTGGTCTTTTACACTGTGAGTGGTTGATATCTGGAACGTGCTGCCAGAGGAGGTGGTGGTGGAATCAGTTGCAATTATTACATATCAGATGTTTTTTGACAGATACTTGAATAAGCAAGGGATAGGTGGATACAGTCCTAATGTGGGAAAATGGGATTAGGGAGGGCAGGCAAAAAATTCAGCATGGACATGGTGGGCTGACGACTCTAAGTGTAACTTTGTCTTTAAATCAGTAGCAAACCAGTTCTTGTTGGTTAGTTCCTATTAATGTAGATATTATCAAATTCGCAAATGCATCTACAACTAATTTACAGTGAAATCCACTGGATTCACATCTTTGCATAACTTTCATGGGATTTTCATGTGGCCAAATATTTGTGCCATTTCTTTGGCTGAGCTTAAATCATAATTCATTTAACTGTGTATGAAAATGATTTTGCAGAAAATTACAAAGGTTGAGATTATATTTTCCCGTCGGCTGGTCTTTTTGAAATCTTGACTATTAGGCACTTTGTGTGAATGATTATTGGTAGTTCAGCCTCACAGTGAAGTAACTGAAAGCTTGACAGAGAAATTTCAACAGAGTAACAGGACCTACAATTCAATTGAACTGCACCTGTGTTTATGGTGCATTCATTCTACCATTGTACCTTTCACCTAACTCCTTCTACTTATTTCTAGTCAGTACATACCTAACTTCCCTTTAAATGCACCTATGCTCCAGAAGCAAAATACAGTGGGTGCTGGGAATCTGACAGAGAAACAGAATATTCTGGAAACAGTCGCCGAGTCAGAGGCCATCCATGAAAGGAGAAATGAAGTTCACACTTCAGATCTCTGAACTTTTATGTAACAAGTTCTCAACATTGCTTAAAAAATTAAGTTTCTGATTCCAGGTAATTAAAGCAAAGCTTGCATTCATTTATTAACTTCCATCATTTCATGTGCTTTACAGGCAATGAGATTCTTTTAAAGTGTAGTTCTTATAGTGTTGCAGAGAAGTGCCAGCCAGTTTCTAAGTAGTAAGTTCCTCAAGCAGCGTAGAAATAACGGTTGGCTAATCTGCTTTACTGATGTTGATTTAAGGCACAAATCTTGGTCAAAAGATCAGGGTGTAACTCTCCAAGTGCTGTGAGATCATTTTGGCCTGAGAGAGCAGAAGGGACCTAAGATGAATGCCACCTCTGAAAATGGGACAACACTCTCCCCATTAATGATTTGGTGAACAAGCCTAAATATCTGTACTCAAGTTTCTGATATGGAACTTAAAGTCACAGCCTTCGTACTCAAAAACTTAAAATGTTAACTACTATGCCATGGCTGTCATTTGCTCTTCATCTACCCCAATAACCCATAATGTCTTTGTGAATGCACTGAGACACAGCAGACATAAATCTATACAAAGTTTTTGTTTTACAAGGCTGCACACAGACTACTCACCCATTGAGACTCCAAATGCTTAGTTCCATTGACATTTGGTTTAAGCTATCTATGACAGTATTAAATTGTTTGGGAAGCAGGCACATTATAAGGCTGTCCAACAGGATCAAAGTAGAAATACCCACACACACACACACACACACACACACACACACACACACACACACACACACACACACACACACACACACACACACACCCTCACATAGACACACGCACACAGACACACACATAGAGACACACACACAGAAGCGCACACACACACAAGTTCAGAGAAAGCAGAATGTTCCATGTTTAAAGTGTTGGACTAGGCCATAAGAAAAGCAACACAAAATCTTTTCTGATGGTTATAAAGCAAGAAAGATTTGCATTTGTGTAGCACCTTTCTTTGTCTCAGGATATCCCAAAGTGTTTCACAAGCAATGAAATACCTCTAACTGCCATCACTTTTTAAAAGTAAGAAGTACAGAAGTCAAACTCATGCACGACAATTTGTATCCAGCAAATTTCCACAAACAATAATGGGGTAATGATTTATAATCTGTTTTAATGTTATTTATTGAGGACTAGCTCCTTAATTTTGGTATCATTATTATAAATGTCCTTTTGCATGTGTCTAGGATCACAGAATTCTATGACTGTAGGAAACCAGTGAGTCCAAACAATGACATAAGTTACATGATGAACTGCAAAATTTTACTTGCAGTTGTGTTGCAATTATCATCTGTGCTTCAGTATGATACTGGTTCCTCTATTGCTTTGAGGAATTTAGCAATGTCACACTTGGTAAGGTAATGTGTAGAAAATCTTTTGAATACAAACTAATAGCCATGTTAATCTCCATTCGTCTGGGTTTTGATTGAATATTTTTATAGCCAGTTGAAATCCTAGTTTTGTCAAGATTAGAACAGTCCTTGTCTCATTCCCACTCATTCCTCAACTCTTTTTCTGATACATTGATAACTGTTCGGTCCTGTTTCCTGCAATCATGCAGAACTAGTGGTCCACCTCTGACTCTTCTGACCCTTCTGGATCTCTCGGTCTCCATCTCAGGGATAGGTCAGTAAGAAAATCTATCATAAACCCATAGAATCCCATAGCTATTGTGACATGACTTCCTCCCACCATGCTTTCTGTAAGGGCTCCATTCCAATTCTTCCAGTTCTTCCCTCGATCTACTCTAATGATGAGATTTCCACATAGATATCTTTGAAAGGTATCCTTTTCCCTGAACTGTGACTGCCCCTCTAATTGAGAGAATCTCACCTATTTCTTGCACTTCTGAACTAACCCATGTCCTCATTTTCCACCCCATCACCCTCCACATTCAATGGATCATCCTTTGCAATTTCTTCCAGCTTCAGTGAGATTCCACCACCAGACCCATCTTTCCTTCCCTTCTTTATTCAGCATTCCAAAGGGACAATTCCATCAAGATTACCTTGGCCACACTTTCATCTCCACAAGTCATGGCCCCTCTCGCAGCACTTTCCCATACAACTTCCCACCATCCAGGAACCCAAACAGCCCTATCAAATGAAGCAGTGAATCATTTGAACTCCTTCCAATCTCATGCATTGGATTTGGTGTCAATAATGTCGACTCCTCAGCACTGGAGAAACCAAATGCAGATTGGGTTATTGCTTTGCAGAGCACCTGTGTTTATTTTGCAGGGAACACCCTGTATTTTCAGTTGCCTGACATTGCAATTTTCTGTCCCACTCTCCCTCAGACATATCTGTCTGTGGCTTCCCAAACTATTCCAATGAGGCCATAAACCTGAGGAATATCACCTTGCCTGCTCTCTGTGTATGTTGCAACCTTCCAGACTCAATATCAAATTCAGCAATTTCAGGTAACTTACTTCTCTGTTTGTATCAGAACTAGCCAGTTCTTCAGTACATCATCTCACTGCAATATTGGTGTTCTCTCTCTCTCTCTCTCTCTCTCTCTCTCTCTCTCTCTCTCTCTCTCTCACACACACACACACACACACACACACACACACACACACACACACACACACACACACACACACACACACACACGCGCGCGCGCACAACCTGAGCTGCTGGGCATTTCCTACAGCTCTGACCTGCATTTGCCAATTTCTACATGTCCCTCCTTTTGTTTTCTCTCTCCCTCTCCAACTGCCCTCATTAATCTGTCAACCAAACGGCTTTATCAACAGTTTATTAACCATTGCAACCCTGTCCTCACCTTAACAGATATATTCCTTTTGCCCTATCCATCCCTTCCTCACCCTCTTGTTTTCTCTCCCCCCCCGCCCCCCCCATTTCAATGGAAGGTCTTCAACCTGAAACATTAACTCTGTTTCTCTGTCTACTGATGCTACCTGACCTGTTTGTTTCTTGCATTTCCTGTTTTTATTTCAGAATTTCAGCACCTGCAGTTTTTTTTTATTTTCAGTGGAGAGTTTGTTTCTGCCTTGAAAACGGACACAGAAAACAAGGTGATGACCATCTTGTCATGCCTTTCAAGTTCTCAGTATATACGATTACACTTTAAAACCAATGAAAATCTGTTTTATATTGTACAGCCTTTGTTGTGGTATAATGAAGAAAAAGATATTAAGGAGCTTTAATATTCCTTTCTTAATAAGGCATGATAACTACAATTCAAAGCACAATATGAGATAATACTTTCTCAATGAAGATTCGAAATAACTGATTGGTAAAATTGCACATTAGGTCTACAATGAAAGTGATTATTGGAAGAATAGTTCCTGTGGTAACAAAAATTTGAGGTAGAAGATGTTACATCCCTTGATTTAATATTTTCATCAATTACTTTTCCAGTCTTTGACAAATTCTATGAAGGATTCATTAAGAACCGATTAGATTTCCACAGTCCACTGTAATAATTTCCCTAAAAGGGCTTCAGCTCTGAGTTTCTGACTATTGGTAAAAATAGGAGGTTCAAGGAGTCATGATACAAAGGGGTGGAAGGACAAACAGAATTGAGAAGTAGAAGTGTGAACGACTGGCAGAGTGGGACATATGACAGGAAGAAATAAAGATTCTTTATGTATCATTCAGTCTTTCCACTCTATTGCAGACATTCCTTCTGCTCCCTGGATCCCTCCCTCCCTTCTCTGCAGTTTAAAACTTGATCGACCATTTCTCTCTCTGCAGGTACTGCCTGACCTGTTGAGTACTTCCAGCTATTTCTGATTTTAATCCTGTAAATAGGACTGTGGAATGTTGTCTGCAGATGGTAGTTTTGGTCAAATGTATTCAAATCACCTGAGATTCAAAAGCCATCCCTGAACAACTGTCAGCTGTATCAAATTGACTTCAGCCCTTGTTGTATTTAAGTAATGTAGTTAAACGTAGGCAGAGCCAATTATCACTGCTGAAACAAATCCTTCTTTCAAAATGTAAGGAAACAAAGACTTTTAGTAGATGATTTGCAGCTGGTGATGGTTCACCAATATTTGATGCTAGAAGAACGTCAAATATCAAAACCTTGAAATAATAATGTTACCCTGCATTGATTATTGAATTACTATCGCTGTGCCATTATTTTCAAGTGGAGAACAGAATTTATGGCCAATTTCTTGATCCACGTTCACATCTGATGTAAGCCAACCTGAGTAACACAATAGTCTACTGTTGCATCAAAGAGAATCAACAGTGTGTGAAGCATTATTGTTTTTGCATGGAGTCTGTGCATATTGTTCTCATTAACAGATAGGGGAAGATGCAAACACAGTAAATAACTTGCTCACTTTTGGATCAGGTGTTGCAAGTAGTTTGGCTGTAGGTGATTCTGCAAAGTTCTCACCAATTGGCCATCGAGTGAGATGATACCTAATGTCTTCAAGCTAACTTAAAAGGGTCGCATTCTGGAATGTAGGAACTCATGTAAGTCTGCGGCCAGGATTGAGGCTTTCTACTAAAGTGACAAATTGATTGAAGAAATCTTGTATTTCATCAACTGTTTAAGCCTTCCTGTTCCTTGTACCTGCAAATTTCTCCAGCTCACTACCATCTGGCCCATGGACAGATTCAATTTGAAAGGCTGAGAGTAGAACTGAGTGATTGTTTGCCATGGTCTCTGTTGTGCCAGAGGCACGCACAGGAGTTTGGATTTGTCCCCTTTTGGAGAGACCCATTGAACACATAGTAACACGTGACTCTGCATCCTTTACATGCTTAATTATTATTGGGAAGCCCATGCACGTGCTTGTCCCTTCACTCCCTCCAAACCAGAGATCCTTATCAGTTTCCGTTTCAGTCCTCTGCCATACTCCCTCTCTTTGACCTCTTTGTCACTGGTCTTTTACAACCCTAAAGATGTAGCAGTTAGAAGTGAATTGTTTAACTATTTCTGGCACATTCCTATGAGCAGATAACTATACAGATCATCAAACTGGTCAAGGCATCTCCCAGCTATTTTGAAACATAGTCCCATGGAAACTAGGATCGATGGGGTTCATTATTTTAATACTTACCTTCAATATACGGTGGAAGAATTTAGACTGCTAACTCTCCACAAATAATATTTAGTGCATAACCTCCTTCATGTTAATTTGTTGCCTCTTCAGTGACCATAATGTTCAGTAGAAACATTGGAATGAACAGTGCCAGGGGCTATTAACCATACCATTGTCTGTTAACACATTTATCTCAGATTGATGACTTGACTAAATTTTTTTAATCCTTCACTGTCCCTCTCTCTCTGCAGAATCTGTGCTGAGTTTCGTAGATGACATTGCTTCTGGATCCAAGACCCCTTGTGTGATGTTGGGGAAAGTTCCTGACATGGTGTCAAGCTCGATATCATTAATAATCAGATGCCTTGAGCCTGATACTACATACATGTGAGTAGATTCTGAGCACATTCTAACAAGTGATTCTTTTGCACAATTTACCTGAGAGGGAAGAGGAGGGGACAATGAAGTCTACAGTCAGAAAACTGAGGAAAAACACAATGGTTAAATGGGTCAAGTTCAGGCTGCAGTGTCAGAGAGAGATACAGCACAGAAACACTTCTGTATGCAATTCCCGTAGAAATAAAAGATAATGTCCAATCAGTTCTCTGATTATTTGTACCTATATTCTCTTAGAGTCATGGCATCATGGAGAGATGCAGCATGGAAACAGGCCCTTCAGCCCAGAGTCCATGCTAACCATTAACCAAACATTTACACTAATCCTAATAAATCCCATTTTTTTATTCTCCCCACATTCTCATCAACTCCCTGCAAACTCTAGCACTCACCTACACACTAGGGGTAACTTATAGTGGCCAATTAATCTACCAACCTGCATGTCTTTGGAATGTAGGAGGAAAGTTGAGCACCCAGGGGAAACCAACTTGGGCACAGGGAGAACATGCAAACTCTACACAGACAACACAGGAGGTCCAGATTGAACCCTGGTCACTGGAGCTGTGAGGCAGTAGCTCTACCAGCTGCATCACTCAGCCTTTTGTGAGACATGCATTAGGGCACGCAGATCCCTCTGCTCCTCACTGCTCTGCACTCTCTCACTATTTCAATAATATAGAACATAGAACAGTACAGCACAATACAGGCCCTTCAGCCCACAATGTTGTGCCGACCTTTAAACCTTGCCTAGGACTATCTAACCCCTTCCTCCCACATATCCCTCTATTTAAAATTCTTCCATATGCTTACCTAGTAATCTCTTGAATTTGACCAATGTACCTGCGTCCACCACTGCCCCAGGCAGCACATTCTGTGCCCCAACCACTCTCTGAGTAAAAAACCTTCCTCTGATATCTCCCTTGAACTTCCCACACATTATTTTAAAGCCATGCTCTCTTGTATTGAGTATTAGTGTCCTGGGAAAGAGGCACTGGCTGTCTACTCTATCTATTCCTCTTAATATTTTGTACACCTCTATCATGTCTCCTCTCATCCTCTTTCTCTCCAAAGAGTAAAGCCCTAGCTCCCTTAGTCTCTCCTCATAATGCATACTCTCGAAACCAGGCAGCATCCTGGTAAATCTCCTCTGCACCCTTTCCAACGCATCCACATCCTGCCTATAATGAGGCAACCAGAACCAGGCACAGTACTCTGTGTGGTCTAACCAGAGTTTTATTGAGCTGCATCATTACCTTGCGGCTCTTAAACTCAATTCCTCAACTTATGAAAGCTAACACCCCATAAACTTTCTTAACTACCCTATCCACCTGTGAGGCAACTTTCAGGGATCTGTGGATATGGACCCCCAGATCCCTCTGCTCATCCGCACTACCAAGAATCCTGCCATTAACTTTATACTCTGCCTTGGAGTTTGTCCTTCCAAAGTGTACCATCTCACACTTCTCCAGATTGAACTCCACCTGCCACTTCTCAGCCCAACTCTGCATCCTATCAGTGTCCCTCTGCAATCTTTGACAATCCTCTACACTATCCACAACACCACCAACCTTTGTGTCATCTGCAAACTTGGCAACCCACCCTTCTACCCCTTCATCCAAGTCACTAATAAAAATCATGAAAAGCAGAGGTCCCAGAACCGATGATTGTGGGACACCGCTAGTCACAGCCCTCCAATCTGAATGCACTCCCTCCACCACAACCCTCTGCTTTCTACAGGCAAGCCAATTCTGAATCCACATGGCCAAGCTTCCCTGGGTTCCATGCCCTCTGACCTTCTGAAGAAGCCTACCATGTGGAACCTTGTTAAATGCCTTACTAAAATCCATGTAGACTATATCTACTGTACTACCCTCATCAATCTTTCTGGTCACCTGCTCAAAGAACACTATCAGGCTTGTGAGACATGATCTTCACAAAGCCACGCTGGCTGTCCCTGATCAGACCATGATTCTCTAAATGCCCATAGATCCTATCTCTAAGAATCCTTTCCAACAGTTTGCCCACCACAGAGATAAGGCTCACTCGTCTATAATTCCCTGGACTATCCCTACTACCTTTTTTGAATAAGGGGACAGCAATTGCCACCCTCCAATCCTCCAGTACCATTCCCGTGGACAACAAGGACTCAAAGATCCTAGCCAAAGGCTCAGCAATCTCCTCCCTCACCTCACAGAGCAGCCTGGGGAATATTCCGTCAGGCCCTGGGGACTTATCTGTCCTAAGATTTTCTAACAGCTCCAACACATCCTCTCTCTTGATATCAACATGCTCTAGAACATTAACCCTACCGACACTGTCCTCAGCATCATCAAGGCCCCTCTCCTTGGTGAATACTGAAGAGAAGTATTCATTGAGGACCTCACCCACTTCCACAGCTTCCAGGCAGATCTTCCCACCTTCATCCCTAATTGGTCCTACCTTTACTCCTATCATCCCTCTGCTCTTCACATAAGTGAAAAATGCCTTGGGGTTTTCCTTAACCCTACTCGCCAAGGCCTTTTTGCTCTCCTCAGCTCCTTAATTTCCTTCCTTGCTACCCTATATTCCTCAAGAGACCTAGCTGATCCTTGCTGCCTAAACCTTATGTATGCTGCTTTCTTCCTCCAAACTAGATGTTCCACCTCTTTTGTCAACCATGGTTCCTTCACCCTGCCATTCTTTCTCTGCCTCACTGGGACAAATTTATCCCTAACATCCTGCAAAAGTAATATGTTGTTCTTCATTTCTCTTGCCAAGATGGGCATTTTCACAATTTCCCACATTATACTCCATTTGTGAGATCTTTGCCCACACATTTAACCTTTCATATCCTTCTATACCATCCTTGTGTTGTCTTTACAACTTACTTTTCCTTCCCAAAATAAAAACAATTGCTATAAACACTCATCAGGGCAGGCAGCATCTGTAGGGAAAGGAACAGAGTTAACATTTTAGGTTGAAATCTTCAGCTGAACTAGGTACATGAAAAAACAAGTCAGCTTAAGTTGCAGAGAGAGTGGGACAGGGATCGATAGGACAAAAGGAATATCTCAGTTAAAGTGAGACTTGGATTGTCTAGGTGATCCCAATGTTTATGGAGCTGTCTGACTGATGGATTAATGAGGGGAGGTTAGAAGGAGAAAACAAAGAGACGTGAAATGCAGATTAGACTGTTGCTGAAACCTGAAACCAAAAGGAGGTTTGAGGTCAATGTCTGACTAAGAGATAGTAGTTGGGCTGAGGGCCAGTTGAATTCTCCGCCCTACTCCCACTCTGACTTTTCTGAAGCCCAATGTAAACTTGCAACAGCATCTCATCTTCCACCTGGGTATGTTGCAGCATTACAGACTTAATATCAAATTAAACAATTTTACATAACTCATTTTTTTCAGTATCAGAACTGGTCAGTTCTGCTGGAAGGTTCTCCATCTGTAATATTAACTCAATTCTTCTCACTCCAAATATTTGACTGATCTGCTTGGCATTTCCAACATTCAACTTTTGGATTCAGGTTTCAGCAACAGTTTTGACCTGCATTTCACATGTCCCCTTTGTTTTTGTCTTTCTAACTTCATGAATCTGTTAACCAAATGGTTCCATAAGCTCAGGGATCACCCAATTACCCTGACCTTATCCTATTAAAGATATTCCATTTGTCCTATCCACCTCCACCCTCTCTGCAACTTAAAACTCACTTTGTTTCTCACTTCTGATAGAGAGTATTCAACTCCAAAAAATTCTTTGGGGATGCCTGACTTGCTGAGTGTTTCCAGGGTTTTCTGTTTTATTTCCAGTTTCCAGCTGGAATCTTTGGTTTATTAATTACTTTCATATTGTCTCATCAGCAAACTTAGCACTGGTCCCTTTGTCAGATCACTGGAAACATATTGCCAACCAGAAAGAGACCCATTTATAGCTAGTTTACTGAACAATTTGCTCAGTACCACTTCCCTGGTGATTATAATTTTCCTGAGTTCCTCCCTTCCTTTCAACTCCTGATTTACAGCTATTTACTGGTATCATCATGAAGTCTGATGCAAAATACCAGTTCACAGCATCTGCCTTCTACTTGTTTTCTATTACTAATTTTCTCACTTTCAAGAGGGCCAACACTCACTTTGTTAACTCTTCCTTAAGTATCTGAATGACCCCTTATTGTCTTTTTTTATATTTCTGGCTAGTCTTATCTTTACTCTAACTTTTCTTCCCAATCTTTTAGTCATTTTTGGCTATTTTTTATATTCTGTCCAATCTTCTGACCTGCCACCTGAATTTGTGCAATTATGTGTTTTTTCTTCAAGTTTAATACTATATACCTTTTTGCAACATGAAAGGAAGCCGTTTCAGTACATTGAATCTATGTCCACTCACAGAACAATCCCATTCCCTACTAATATTCCTTGTAACCTATTCTCCCCACAGTCCCATAACTTCCCCCAAATTCTACCACTCTCCTGCATAGCAGGTGCAATTTACAGTGGCCAGTTAACCTTCCAGTTGCCTTTACTGCCACTAACTTTTTTAATTTGTCACAGATGGCGAGTCCTCTACTTGCAATTGTTCTTCCACATTGGGGTGTACCTATTTTGTGTATTCTGTAAGATCCCCTCAAATGTCTGCCTCCACATCTGGACTGACTGATCACTTAACCTAATTTGCCAGTTCACTTCAGCTAGCTCCACTTTCATGTCTTCCTTGGACCCATTGCTCATATCTAATGTCTTTCTTGGCAGATGTTTTGAAGCTGATGTGTTAGGTGTAATGGATCAAACATGATTGGCATTGAGCTGAGCTTACAACCCACATTCCTGCTATCAGTGGTACCGTCTATTTCCATCTTCTTCCTTGGCCCACTTGCAGCTGAAACCCTCTTGTGTTGTTTCCAGATTTGACTATTCCAAAGCACGTGCCTTTTATAAATGTGCATTGATCCAAAACTCTACTGCTCATATCCTAACTTGCACCATCCTGTTCACCCAGCATACCCATGCTTACTGGCTCCAACTCCAAGGGCATCTCAAAATTATGCTTCAAATCCTGGTGTTCAATGGCCCCTGTGACTTTGCCCTCACTATATTTCAACATTCCTTGAGCTCTAAAATCATCCGAGAATCCTATGTTCCTTCAATTTTGCCCTCTTCAGCATCTCTGATTTCAATGTTGGCTACCATGCCTTTGGCTACTTGAGCTCTAAACTCTGAAAACCGTGGTTTTTGGTCACCTATTTAAAGATATTTATTTTTACACCAGAGTTAAATATTTTCAACACCCTGCTCCCCACCCCCCCCAGCACAGCACTGTGAGACACCTAGCATGCCATACAAATGCAAGTTATTGTTGTAACTGCTGTATATTTAAGCATAGGACATCAGGCTACAGAGATAGGAAGGTGGGTGGTCAGTAGGGTGATGCAGTGAAGATGGAGGTGTTGACTCTGTTCCAGGTTTTTGTTAGTATTACATTTTAATTGGATCCAGGAGGTGTTTGAAGTAAGGTCAAGTTAATTCCTTCCATTAGCTTCCTCCCTGTTATCCAGAGGGTACATATTTCCCTCACAGTGTGTCTTGTTTTAACAGCATGACTGGAATCAATAAGGCAAAATGTTCAGTATGCACCAAAATTCAGTGTCTAACAGACCTCCAGCATAGGAATCATCTGTTAACTCCATCAATCCTATTTCACAAGTACAATCAGAGATGAAGCACACAGTATGGTTTTAAGTTCCACTGTCTGGGAAGGGTGTTGAGGTAACAAAGGGCAGGTTGCTCAGATTCACAGACAAAGGAAAAGTGATTAGAAAAATTGCCTGTGGTTTATGATTAGAACTGAAGATGATTGGGGGTGGGGGCGTGCACGGGGTTGATAGAGGAGTTTAAAACAGCAAAATGAGATTAGGGAGATGATTATGGGATCTGGCTTGAAGAGACAAAAACATATGTTGCAGCTCTATAAAACTCTGGTTGGACCACACTAAGAGTATTGTGTTCAGTTCTGGTCACCTCATTATAGGAAGAACGTGGAAGCTTTAGAGAGAGTAAAAAGGAGATTTACCAGGTTGCTGTCTGGATTAGAGAACATGTCTTATGAGGAAAGATTGAGCAAGCCAGGGCTTTTCTCTTTAGAGCAACAGAGGATAAGAGGAGACTTGATAGAGGTGTATAAGATTATGAGGAGGAGAGATAGAGTGGACAGCTGGCACCTTTTTACCAGGGCGGCAATGGCCAATACTAGAAGACATCCGTTTAAAGTGAGAGAAGAAAGAGGTATGTTTTTCACACAGAGAGTGGTGGGTGCCTGGAACACACTGCCGGGGGTGGTTGTAGAGGCTGATACAATAGGGATGTTTAAAAGACTCTTAGATAGGCACATGGATGTAAGAAAAATGGAGGGTTATGGGCTGTGTAGGAGGGAAGGGTTAGATCGATCATGGAGTAGGTTTATATAGGTCAGGACAACATTTGGGCCAAAGGACCTGTACTGTGCTGTACAGTTCTATGTTCTATATGATTACTTAATAGATTGAGGACGAGGAACAGAAGAATATATTTAATGATGACGTCTGTGAGATAATGAAATGTGCTAGTGATAGGCGTGCAGACCAGATCAGCATCCAAATATGGGTAAGCTGGTGGTAGAAAGTAAGGGTGAGAAAAGTATGTGAGAGCAGAGTGGTTGGGATCAGGACTGCTGCTTATGAGCATAACTGGCTGATACAGTATCTGGTGTATGTAATTTCCATCATCAATGTTTGCACCCGAACTTGAGCCTGGAATATCAATGGAGAAATGTGGACAAGAATTAGAGATTACTTTTACTGTTCAGCACCTTCTGCTTCCTTTTGCTCAACCAGCTCTCAGTTCAGCTAGCTAAACTGACAGGAGATCAATACATTTCATCCCTTTTCATAAACTGTGCATGTTGACTTACAGCTGTTGGATTGCCCTTGTTCTGGATTCAGGTGAGCTGTGCAGATATTACTCTATTTTACAACCCTCAGCCCTTCCAACTACACTGACAATATTCTGGTGCTGAGGAATTACCTGCACATTTCGATAACTGTTGTTCGTCAGCCTGAAAGTGATGTTTGCCCACATATTGAATTGCTATCTAGTTCTGGGACACTGTTTGGACTTCCCAGAAGTCTCAAATGTCAGAGTCCCCACTTGGCAGTTCAGCTGGCACTTCTGTTTACATTTATAGATTCATGAATTTACAATCAGGTTCACAATGACAAAGATGCCAATAAGTCTTTACCTGGTTGCTCCTATCTGAGAGACCATGGATTGGATATACAAGCACTACACCAGGTTTAGTTTGATCCAGAACAACAATGAACCTGATGCACCATTGGAATAAGAGCTTGGTCAGTTGGGAGTAAATTCAGGAATCAATTTTCCCACAAGCGGACATGCAAGAGCAGCACAGCGGAGCAGCTAGTAGACGTGTTGCTTCACAGCACCAGTGACCCAGGTTCAATCCTGACCTCCGATGCTGTCTGTATGGAGTTACCACTTTTTCCCTGTAACCGCATGGGTTTCCTCTCACATCCCAAAGATGTGTGGGTTGGCCACTGTAAATTACCCCTAGTGGGTAAGCATGCGGAGGGAGTTGATAAGCATGCGGAGAGAAGAGGTTGTGGGGAAAATTAGTGGGGAATTGGATTGCTCTGTGAGCTGGCACAAACTTGATGGGCAGAAATGGCCTTCTTTTATGTTGTAAAGAAATATGAAAATGTAGGAATATGTAAACCTAGAACAATCTCCACCAAAAGCTTATGAATCACTGGAGCCTTAAAAATTAAGATTAACAGATCTTAGCAGGGTATAAAAATATATGAAATGGGGAAATGAGGTAGGGGTAAGGATCAGCCCTAATCTCATGGAATGGTGAAACAGACTCAAACAGATGAAAAGCCTTTCTCCTCTTCATGTGAGATTATCTGATCTGCTGAAGAATTGGGATAGTTATTTTCTCTCCATCTCTACTTTATCAACTCTGGATGCAATGCTAATTAGTTGCAGTCCTGAATACATTAGGAGTTATTTTCTTTCTTATTGTGACAAAGGAGGATGCCATTCAGTCACTAAGATCCATGCTAGCTCCATGCTGAACAGTCTCAGCCGTCCCATTTCCCCTCCCCCTATTTTGCTTTACCACTGCACCATTCTCTCTTACATGCTCATTTAGTCCTCTTTGATTCTTTTGCCAATTATCTGCACTAATGAGCAACTAAGTGGAAGCCCACATGGTCATGAAGAGAATGTGCGATCTCCACAGTGGCAGCACACAAGGTCAGGATTTGAACCCTGGACTTTAGAGAAATGAGGCAACAGCACTGTTTGCTGCACCACCATGCCGCCCTTTGGCATATGCCAGTTAGATTTCCAGCTTCATCTCTCTCTCTTAAGTAACCATCCCATTTATTTGTTTTGCATATCCAGGTGATGATGCCCTGATTCAGATCAGAATTTATCAATTATACTGTAGGAAGAGTACTGTGATATCTCAAGGTAATGAGATTTTGGAGCAATTGTCATGTCTGATTGAGTTTGAAGTTGCTTAGGGCATTATCAAGGATCCACCATGGGACATTTGTTTCTGAATCTGCAACAGGACCACACCAGTGATAATCCATCAATGGCTTTAGAGTCATTAGTGCACATCCTTCTCTGTTTAATAGACTGTTTAGTCAGGTTGTGTATATTGTTGATCTCTTTCATCAGCATACCTTTTATCATGAACCTGTGCTATGTTGCACTTTGCTACTTCACTCTGGTCTGCTTGTGTATCATCATCACCAGTGTGTTTAGAGCCTTTCTGATGATCTTTTATCCGTTAGATATTTTAAAAGTCTGGTCACAAAAGTTGATTCACTTCATTGCAGAAACATAATTATTTAATGGACTGCGATGATGTCTGTAGATTCTCCAGACCACAGATTCAAAAACTCAAATGTCTTCAAATCTTTCCAGAATGCTCTTCTTCACTCTCTTTCTCTTTGTTTCTTTCTTTCCCATCACTTAAACAAGCATTGAGTTTTTTCTGCTCTTTTTCATCACTGAGAAATTCTGTATATTTCTAATCCTTTGAGCAGACATTGGCAGATTTCCTGTATCACTCCCATGTTTGAGCAAACTTTGCCAACTATAATTCAAAGTCTAATTCAAATATTTTGAATTAAATTTCTCCAGGGAACATGCTGAAAGGTTGATACATTTTTTCCTATTTAGTGCTTCCTAATTATCAAAGCTGTCCAAGCCCAAAGCTCCTTCTCATCCACATCCACATGAAACTGTGTTACAGCTGCCCCTCTTAGTGTGGGAGGGAGGGATGGTGCCGCTGAAGCATTTTAATACCTATGAGGAGCAGCAGGGGTAAATTCAAAAATGAGAGCAGTAGATGTAGTGTATATGGATTTCAGCAAGAGATTTGATAAGGTACCACATGCAAAGCTTATTGAGAAAGTAAGGAGACATGGGATCCAAGGGGACATTGCATTGTGATCCAGAACTGTTGGCCCACAGAAGGCAAAGAGTGGTTGTTGAAGGGTCGTATTCTGCATGGAGGTCAGTGACCAGTGGTGTACCTCAGGGATCTGTTCTGGGACCCTTACTCTTTGTGATTTTTATAAACGACCTGGATGAGGAAGTGGAGGGATGGGTTAGTAAGTTTGCGGATGACACAAAGGTTGGAGGTGTTGTGGATCGTGTGGAGGGCTGTCAGAGGTTACAGCGGGACATAGATAGGATGCAAAGCTGGGCTGAGAAGTGGCAGATGGAGTTCAACCCAGTTAAGTGTAAAGTGGTTCATTTTGGTAGGTCAAATATGATGGCAGAGTGTAATATTAACAGTAGGACTCTAGGCAGTATGGAGGATCAGAGGGATCTTGGGGTCCGAGTCCATAGGACGTTTAAAGCAGCTGCACAGGTTGACTCTGTGGTTAAGAAGGCATATGGTGTATTGTCCTTCATCAACCATGGAAATGAATTTAGGAGCCGAGAGGTAATGCTGCAGCTATATCGGACCCTGGTCAGACCCCACTTGGAATACTGTGCTCAGTTCTGGTCACCTCACTGCAGGAAGGATGTGGAAGCCATAGAAAGGGTGCAGAGGAGATTTATAAGGATGCTGCCTGGATTGCGGAGCATGCCTTATGAAAGCAGGTTGAGGGAACTCGGCCTTTTCTCCTTGGAGCGACGGAGGATGAGGGGGGACCTGATGGAGGTATATAAGAGATGAGAGGCTTTGATCGGGTAGATAGTCAGAGGCTTTTCCCCAGGCTGAAATGGTTGCCACAAGAGGACTTAGTTTAAGGTGCTGGGGAATAGGTATAGGGGGAGATGTCAGGGTAAGTTGTTTACTCAGAGGGTGGTGCGTGCGTGGAATGGGCTGCCGGCAACGGTGGTGGAGGCAGATACATAGGGTCTTTTAAGAGACTTTTGGATAAGTACATGGAGATGAGAAAATAGAGGGCTATGGGTCTCTAAGGTAGGGACATGTTCGGCACAGCTTTGCGGGCCGAAGGGCCTGAATTGTGCTGTAGGTTTTCTATGTTTCTATGATGCCAACGCACCCACTTTTCAATATAAAGGAGGTGGGTTTCCCCTCAGTGGCCAGCCTGGTCTTGTGAGGCAAATCTGTAGTTGACCTGTGTGCCTCTAACTTTGTCACAGTCTTAAATTTAGTAGTGTTGTTCCCATACCTTGGAAAAAATCAGCAGCTGAAGGGAGGCAAGAGCAGCTGGCACCAGCAGTTAAGTGGCGTTCCATCATCATTTGTGGACCTGGAGAAAAAGGAACACTTCCACCCATACCATTGCTTCTATTGCAAGCCTGCATCTCTCCTACAATCCTCAAAATCTGAATCCTCTTCCCCTCCCCCTTGCCTGAAGCCCTTTCCCTCAACACAAACCCAAGCCATTCAGCATGTTAAAGATCCCCCCTCATGAAGCATCAACCCCCTCATATGAAGCCCATTCACATCCTCAAAGTGGGATGCATCTTGTCCCTTCATCTGAAGTGCAACCTGCAACATTTCTTGTAGAGAGAATGGAATTCTACTTTTACATCATGACCAAGTGTTCACTAAAAATTTCAACTGAGGCCAAACAATTCATCAGCACTATCTGACTCAGATACAAAGCAGGAAAGGAAAATAATTAAACTGCCTGATTCTACTACTACTCCTGGTAGCCCATTCCAGGCACCTACCATTCTCTCTGGAAAAAAACTTGCCCTTCACATCGCCTTTAAGCTTTCCTCCTCTAACCTTAAAAGTGTGTCCTCTGGTATTTGACATCTCTACCCTAGGGAAAAGATTCTGACTGTCTGGGGTATCTTTGCCTCACATAATTTAAAAAAAAACCTCTATCAGGTCTCCCTCAGCCTCCGATGCTCTAGGGAGAACAACCCATGTTTGTCCAAACTTTCCTTGTAGCTCATGCCCTCATTTCCAAGCAGCATCGTGGTAATCTCTTCTGCACCCTTTCCACAGTCTCTACATCCTTCCTATAATGGGGCGACCAGAAATGCACACAATACTTCAAGTGCAGTCTTACTAAAGTTTTATATTGCTGCAGCATGACTTCCTTACTCTTATAGTCAATGAAAGCAAGCGTGCCATATGCCTTCTTTACCACTTTATCCACTTGTGCAGCCACTTTCAGTGAACTATGGACTTGAACCCCAAGATCCCTCTGTGCTTTAATGCTATTAAGGGGCCTACCATTAACTATATGCTTTCTCCTTTTATTTGACCTCCCAAAGTGCAACACCTCACATTTGCCCAGATTAAACTCCATCTGCCACTTCTCTGCCTGTATCTATATCTCTCTGTATTCTTTGATAGTCCTTTACACTGTCCACAATTCCATCAATCTTGGTGTTATTCGCAAACATTTACATTTTCCTCCAAATCATTGATATATATCACAAACAACAGAGGTCCCAGCATGAATCCTTGTGGAACACCAGTGGTCACGGACCTTGAGCCATAATAACAGCCTTCCACCCTGACTCTCTGTCTTCTATGGGCAAGCCAGTTCTGAATCCACACTTGTAATTCCCACTGGACCTCGTGCATCTTCATCCTCTGAATCAACCTACCATGAGGAACCTTATCAAATGCCTTATTAAAGTCCATATAGATAATACCCACTGCCTTACCCTTATCAAGCACCTTTGTCACCTCCTGAAAAAAGCTCCTTCAAGTTTGTAAGGCATAACCTGCCCTGCACAAAGCCATGATGACTGACCCTAAGCAGGCCATGGCCTTCCAAATGTACATAAATCCTATCCTAAGTATCCTCTCCCATAGCTTCCCTATCACTGACGTGAGGCTCACTGGCTTATAATTACCTGGATTATCCCTATTTCTATCTTAAAGTAAGGCACAACATTTGCTATTCTCCAGTCCTCCGGGACCTTGCCTGTTTCTAGTGAGGACACAAAGATCTTTGTCAAAGCCCCAGCCATCTCCTCATTTGCTTCTTTCAATATTCTGATATATATGCCATCAGGTCCTGGGGACTTATCCACCTTGATGCTTTTCAGAAGACCCAGCATTACCTCCTCCTTAATCTCAAAGTGTCCCAGCACATCAGCATGCCCACTCTGTTTTCACTGTCCTACAATTCCTTCTCCTCAGTAAATACCAAAGCAAAGTATTCATTTAGTACCTCGGCCACTAGCTCTGACTCCAAGCACAAATTCCCTCCTTTATCCTTGAGTGACCTACCCTCCCCTTCGTTATCCTCTTTTCTTAATGTAAGTATAAAATGCCATGGGATTATCCTTGAATCTTGCTCGTCAGGACATTTCATGGCCCCTTTTGGCCTTCCTAATTGCCTGCCTGAACATTTTCCTGCTATCTTTATATTCCACAGGGGCCCAGTCTGATTTTAGCTTCCGAAACCTCACATATGCTTCCCTTTTCCTCCTGACTAAGTTCAGGACCTCTTGGGTCATCCAAGTTTCCCTTACCTTACCATCCTTGTCCTTATTCCTTCCCAGAACATGCCGATCCTGACCTCTAATCAGCTGGTCTAGAAATAACTCCCACATGTCAGACGTGGACTTATCTGACAGCAGCTGCTCCCAATCAACACCCTTTAGTTCCTGTCTTATCCTGTCATAATTTTCCCTCCCCCAATTTGGTACCTTCCCACAAGATTCAATTTTATCCTTCCTCATAACTACCTTAAAACATAATGAGTTGTCATCACTATTCCCAAAATGTTCACCCACTATCAGATCTGTCACCTGGCCTGGCTCATTTCCCAAAACTAGGTCCAGCATGTTCTCTCCTCTAGTTGGACTCTCCACATTCTGTTTCAAGAACCCCCCTTGGATACACTGAAGAAATTCTGCCCTATCTAAGCTTCTTGTATTAAGGAAGTTTCAATCAATACTGGGGAAGTTAAAGTCCCCCACTGTGACAACCCTGTTGTTTCTACACCTTTCCATTATCTGTCTACATATCTGTTCTTCTACTTCTCGGTGGCTATTGGGGAGCCCATAGTATAATCCCATCAGTGTAATTGCACCTTTCTTATTTTTGAGCTTCACCCAAATTGCTTCTGTCAATGAACCCTCCAGTATGTCCTCTCTGAGTACTGTTGTGACATTCTCCCTTATTAGCAGTGTAACCCCTCCACCTCTTTTTACCCCCCTCTTTATCACATCCTAAAACAATGAAACCCAGGAATGTTGAGCTGCTAGTCCTATCCCTATCCAGTTCCTGTCCCTTTCCCTGCCAGTACATGTGACCATGGCACTGGAATCCAGACTTCATACACCTGGGAGCAGCCAATAAAACTCAGACAAATTTTCTGATGGTAGCCAACAGTGAAAGCTCTCTTCTGAAAGTGTCACAATATTCATATTTCCGTATGACCTGCAAGGAGGTCATTCACCCCATCAAATCCATGAAGGCTCACTAAGCAATTCCCATTTCCCCACTAAAGTTCCCTGTAACCTGTTCTCTCCCCATATTCATATTCTCATCAATTCTACCACTCGCCTACACATTAGGGCATTTTACAGTTGCCAATTATCCTACTGCATGCCTTTGGAATGTGAGAGAAAACTAGAGGACCTACAGTATCACATGAAGAACGTGCAAACTCCACACAGACGGGGTCAGGATTGAACCTGGGTTGCTGGAACCATGAGGCAGCAACTGTACCAGCTGCTCTACCATGCTGCCCATTGGCAAGGTTCTTTATTTAAAGAATTGCGATTGTTTTGCTGATAGTATCTTTTCGGTGATCTTTTAATTGGTGTCACAACTGTGTGGTTCCCTCTTTAAACGTGGCCCTGTGGGTGAAGCAGTGCCTTTAACTGGTTGCAAAAATGAAACTCTCTTTTTAAAATAGCCATAATGGTATGGCTTCCTCTTTTTAAAAAAAAAGTTTTTTAATGGCATGGGTGTCTTCAATCCAATTATTAAAGGCTTTTCATGTTGGGGCAGAAATTTGTGCACCATTCTTATCTCATTAATGCAACATTGCTTGGATGCTTTTCAACAAATGATCTCATCAAACATAGTTTTGTAAAGATTGGACAGATATCAACTTCGAAGGTCATGATAACTTTGAAGTTTATTCTGCTCTTGGGTTAGATCTGATTCTAATTTCCCAATAGAGAATTGTGTTTCTTTCAGCTGAAGTTTGAATTCACCTCTGCCAAGCCTCCATTTTGACATTGTGGTCAATCATTGTTATAAATGGATGGTAATGATTGATGATCTAATCATTTTGTTTCTTTAATTATTAATGAGATGAGTATCAAAACACTGAGTCACATGGGAACTGTAAAGTGAAGTTATACAGTAGTTCAATGTTCTACCCATCCAGCTGTGCTAAAACATTTCAATATGATCATTTTACTTTTCTCTATTGTAGTCTTTATCTCATATGTTTAACTCTTCCAGTGCAATGAGAAAAGGAATTTCCCCCTCAGATGTTAATATTCTGTAAAACAAATGCATCTTAGGACATTAAATCCTGGCTCCGTATTCAGAGCAGTATAACTTCCTCATGTATCTCCCTTGCATGTATTGGTCTTTGATTCCTCTCTCATTTTTGGTATTATTCATTCTGGCATCAATGGTCCAGACTTGATAATCAACTCCAAAGATGCTGCCCAACATGTCCTGCCTCTTATCAGATTCCATCAACACTGATTCAAGGTACATGGCTGGCTACTCATTTCTCTCTGGAAACAACAGAACTCTGAAATTTTTCCTTCTTTCCATCTTCTCTTCTCCCCAGAGCATGCAGAGATTCAAACTCCCAAGTTTACAAAGTTGTTGCTTTATTCAGAGAGTCACGGAAGAGATGCAGCACAGACAGGCCCTTCAGCCCATCGAATCCACATTGACCCGTCAACCACCCACTTACACCAATCCTTCATTAATCCCATTTTGGTTGACTTACTTTCCTTCAATTATTGTTCAACTTTTGGTGCTGAGCTGCACTCTAGTCTGTTTCTGATGGCTGCACTTTCTAACACCTGCCTAACCTCAAATTACTTTAATTAGTTCTATACTGGCATTAAAATAACTGCAGATTATAAATCCAGGCTAACAAATCCTGTTGTCAATTTCTAAATTTGTAAATTAAACTGTTGAATTAGAAATACAAAATCTATGATGAATTTCATATCAACATGTTAAGTTTGAAATCTTGCTTAAATTCCTGATTTCAACTGAATGCATAGTTCAGCCACAATCTCATCTACTTGTAATCAGATTAGTATGAAGACAAATCACAATCACAAGGTAACTGCTGAGGCCATTTGGACTGACTGGTTGTGGTGTATTCAAATTCAATGACTGTATAGTGTTGCTGTACTGAAGAATATCCCTGCCACTTTGCTATCCATCATGAGGGAGATTACTTGTCATCAATTTACCGGCAACAGTAATTATCAAGGAACTAAATTCCCCAGTTATCTGGTTAACCTCAGTGCCAGTATGATTATCAAGTCATATAGTTCTCACATTAAGCTCTGATAAAGTGATTAGGTTATCCTGATACATCCAGGCCTGTCTATATTCCAGTGCACAGTAGAATTATCCTGATTTCTGCAGGTCTGGTTATATTCCTGTACTCCAACATAAATATCCTGGCACTAACAGGCCTGAACATATCCCAATGTGTGCTTATATACTTTCTAAATACCAATTTAGCAGGACACTGTTATGGTAATATTTCATTGATTACAACAGTGACCACGATATGAGAGCACCTCAGTAGCTGTAAAACACTTTGGAATGTCCTGCCTGGTTAGCGGTGCTATGTAAATGCAAACCTTTCTTTCTGACGTAATGGTATAGCTGACCAGGGACTTCTTATACTCCCATATAAAATTTAAAGTTCTAACGATGTGGAAAGTATATGTCCAAGGCTGCTAAACCATTGGAACCATGCAAACTTTGTAAACGTTTCCAGGGTCGCTTCTTCTAAAATACTGCTTAGCTGAATGAGGGCATTAGAAACATTAACATTGATCTGCAGTGTTAATGTTTCTAATGCCCTAATTTGGCAATTGTCTAATATGAACAAGTTTTTCTGGAACAAATTAATTTCATAGGTTAAAATGGAAAATAAGTAATATAAGATTATCTTATTAGTCACAGTGTACATTGAAAACACAGTGAAATGCATCTATTGTGTAGCGTGTTCTAGGGCAGCCTGCAAGTGTCGCCAACGCTTCCGGCGTCCAACTTAGCATGCCCACAACTTCCTAACCCGTATATCTTTGGAATGTAGGAGGAAACCCATGCAGACACAGGGACAACATACAAACTCCTTACAGACAGCAGCCGGAATTGAACCCGGGTCACTGGCACTGCATTAGTTAATAGTGTTGCGCTAACGGCTACACTACCGTGTAGTTATTTGCACTAAAAATGCTAAATAATAAAAATAGGGAGTGAATCTTTAAAACCCATCTCGCATCCATGAACATTCAAAATCTTTGTAAGTAAAGGATTATTGTGTTTGTAGTCATTTTTGTTATATAGGCAGGTATTTTCATGCAGAGTCAAACATGCTAAAATCAACTGTTTTTCAGAGGGATGAGCAACTGAGATTTACTGTATGTTATTCTATTGATTGTTGTGTACCATGAGCTTTCCACTGTCCTGAACATTTGGTTGAGATTGGCAAGGCTCCTCATCTATCTTTGCACTGAGATAATGGTGTTGAGGTATCATATTGAGCTGCTTCAATCCTTATGGTGCTGATGACCCCACAATATTATGAGGTGATGAGCTCCAGGAATCTGATAGAATACTGATGTGAATCAAAGTTAGGGTGGTACGTAACATGATATGGAAGTTTTAAGACAAAGTTGTTGCTTTTGTCATAGAGTCATGGAGAGACGCAGCACGAAGAGGCCCTTCAGCCTATTGAGTCCACACCAACCAACAACCACTCATTAACGCCAATCCTACATTAATCCCATTTTATTCTCCCCACATTCTCTCCCCCCAGATTCTACCACTCACCCACATTCTCAGGGAAATTTACAGAAGGCCAATTTAACCTACCAACCTGCACATCTTTGGAAACTGGGAGGAAACCAGAGCACATGGGTGAAACTCATGTGGTCACAGGGAGAAAGTACAAACTCCACATGGAAGGAGCCAGGTTCAGATTTGAACTCGCATCTCTGGTGCTGTGAGGCTCTATCATCTGTACCACTGTGCCATCGTGTGTTTTGTTGATGGCAGACTTTGTTGAAGTTAACTTCGTGCAAATAAAATTGGTGAGTTGCTGCACCTCACCCTCGACTGCAGCCTCCCTGAACCAGGCTGACCACCAATCAAGCAACCTGCCCTGTTACCTACCGACTGAGTCTGGGTTTTCTAGTCTAAGTAGTGGTGGGTATTCCATGATGCTCCCAACATGACCAGTGTAGAATGAGGGAGAGATTTTGAAGAGGTCAGTGAGTTAGAAACCTGATTCCAACCTTTGCTTCGCCCCTTGTAGCCAGAGAGTTGATGTAACTCAAGCATGAACTTGAAGTCCAAAGAGGCTACTGACAGCAACCAAGTCAGTTTTATAGAGGAGCATTGAATTTGGGTTCATATCACCAAATCTACTTGTGATGAATTCTTAATCTCAGAGATAGTTGTGATGTTTCTTCCCCTCGCAAGTTTGCAGATGAAACACTGTTCTTCCTTGAATGCTTTTGTAACTTGTTATTGGAACTACCTTGGCAGAACCTTTAAGATGGGCTGTCCTTCTTACTAGGATGAGCTGTACAGTAGACTTTTGCCTCCACATCCCTCTATTTACCACATAGCTTATTCAACAGTTAAAAGGTTTCTGTTTTTCTATTCTTACTATCCAACTGAGAAACCTCTTCTCCATTATGCTTCCTCTGTCACCTTCTTGCCCACTCACGTAATCTCACTGACACAGAATCCTGGCCTCCGCATGGCTTATTTTTCTATCCTGCTTTGCAACATCAGCTGCACAAATATACACGCACATATGCATGCGCACACCCACTTTCTCTCCATCTCATGCGCACTATCTCTCCTCACTATCTCATCAAGTGTGCTGCAAATGTATTGTGGGTGTAGCAGCAACAATTTCATAACATGTAATGGTGTCTGCAAAGTCATAACCTCTGGATTCCTATCCAGTATCATTTGGCTTGATATTGAACTAGAGCAAGTTCTACATTACTTCATTAATTCAGGAGTGGTCTTATGATGTGGAAATGCTCTTCATTCATTGACGATTGCACTTAAAGAGAACATCAGCAACTGGGGCTGTTGGTACTAAAGTCTAGACCAGTTATGGCTGGTGCATACCCAGCCTGAAAGATATTTCAGAAAGAGATTGGTTTTACAGGAAGCGTATTGAGTAGGAGTCATACAGCCCTTCCACCCACCATTCACACTGACTGTCAACCATCCATTTACATTAATCCCAGTTTATATTCTCCATACATTGTCGTAATCCCTCAGATTCTATCACTTAACACACTAGAGGCAATTCATAGTGGCTAATTAATCTACCAACCCATACATCTATGAGCTGTGGGAGGAAACTGGAGCACCCAAAAGAAACCCATGCAATCACGGGTAGAACGTGTCAACTCAACCCAGACAGCACCTGAGATCAGGATTGAACCTAGGTCCCTGTTGCTGTGAAGCAGCAGATCTACCGGCTGTGCCACTGTGCTGCTAGGAGGAGAAGAATGCCCAGGATAGATCCTAAGGTGATTTTTGCTGTTGCCCAAATAGATTACATTCAATTTTAGCAGCCAGGTTTGAGGGGGTTAATACTTTCTAAACTTGAAAGAGGTCACAGGTTCTATCGTCTGTTCAGAATAATTTGGAGCAGATGGAGGATACTGAGATAGAAGGTGGCTGTGCGCAAATGGGTAATGTTTTGAATATGGGGTTTGTGCCAAATGAGCCTGCAGATGTTTTTTGGGCCATATCGCTCACTGTCTCTTGGATCCAACACACAAAACTAGGTCTCTCTAACTGCAAACATGTGCATGTATTTAAATTGGAAAACCATACTAACCACACCAGCCTGGACCAGGCTGTAGCAATATAGTGAGATTAGTGTCTTCAGTGTTTTTAATGTTGTTGAGGCAAGAGAGCTTTGACCCTCCTTTATATAATGTTGGCACAGGAGTCTGATTTTTCAGCCTTGATAATTTATCATTTATTCAGATGCTGGGATGTAGCCATTGAACTATTCTTTAACTGCAGTGGGGGTTTAGAGCAAGCCAGTAGCATCACAATTCAGAAGTTGTTTCGACACAGTGAAGACATTGAGAGTTCTTGTTATTGTTTATGAAGAATAGATAATTCGAACAAGTCTCTGACACCTTTGATGGTTTAGTACATGTGGGTATGTGTCACTGAGAATCAGAACAGCAAGTTCCCCGATTTGATCCACAGGCTTTGCTGCATTAAAGGCCATCATCATGGACAGAATTAGATCTGCAACTGGACCCGAGAGAAGAACTATTACTCACGGTTCCCTGTCCCTGATTGCTATTCAGCATTCCCTCCTCTATAAATGCTCTCACATGGAAATAGAATGAGGCTTAAATATGATTGGCCTTTTGATCCTCATTATTGAAGCTTTGCACATAGAGGTTATTTGAACAAATGACTGGGCAGTTCCACTGAAGAAGGAGGAAGATAGACATTCAACATCTTGATTGATGAAAGGAGATGTGTCAAAGACCGTCAAGCAGTGGTGCTGGGCTGTGCTGAGGGAGAAGAGCCTGATGTGGGAGCCGCAAACCTTCACCCCCCCATTGCAGCAGGTCTACTTGCCTGATGGGTTTGGAGCACACTGTGCTTCCTGGCCTGCCTGTGCTCTCTGCTGACTCCAGCAGCGACTACACTAGCTTAGGCCTGGCCTCTCTAAACTGAGCTAGGATCTCCCGGTAGGAATTTTGAATTTGTTGAGACCAGGCTTGACCTTGCTGTGTCCAAGCACATTCTTCAGGAAGTGATCTCTACATCTCCCAGGCAACCAAAGCTGAGGGGATCCAGCATAATTAGCATTGATTGTATGATTATTCTCTCACTGTTCTCATTGCTCTATTGGTCTCATGAATTTTCTAGGACTTCAAAGGCGGAAGCTGTTCCACATCCACTCTTGCTTGTAGTTGTGACCTAGCTTTCACGGCTCTAAAACTGTACCAAGGACCCAACCCTGGTGGACAACATGGTGTTCAGGGTTAGTAGCTTAATGTTTCAGGCCAGAGATAAGCATGCCAAAGTGACAGTAGGCTTTGCAATTTTCAAGTTGCAAAGCTAAGTAATTTTGCACGAGTTGAACTGAGATGGCACATGTGACCCATATTGCTTATAGCCACATTATTAATGTTGGTTTTAGATGGGAGTCTTGGAGTTTCAAGTGGAAATCCTCAACTGGGTTTCAACCCAAAACATCGACAATTTCCTTCCTCCACAGATACTGCTCAACCCACTGAGTTCTTCCAGCAGATTGTTTGTTGCTCCAGATTCCAGCAGTCCTCTCGTGTCTCCAGTGTTAATGGGCATGTGTGAAAGAATAGGGTACAGGGAAATAATGGGAAATAAAAGGATTGCTTTGAGAGCCAACATAGACTCAATGGGCTGATTGTCCTCCTCCTGTGTCATTATGAAGTATGAATTTAAGATATGAAATCTCAGAGAATTCTCACCACATCTGCTCCCATGATGAGGCTTTCCACTTCAGGACATCTGAGATGTCTAACTTCTTTACTAACCGGGGCTTCCCCTCTACTGTGGTCAAGAGAGCTTGCACCTGCATCTCTGCCATTTCCCGCACCACTGCTCTCACCCCCACCCCTCCCAGACCCAACAGGGCTATTTCATCCCACTAGCCTATGTATCCAACACATCATTCTCCGACACTTCCGCCATTTCCAATGGACCCCACCACAAAGCATTATCTTCCCCTCCCCACCCCTTTCTGCCTTTCGCAGGGGACTGCTCTCTCCGCGACTCCCTAGTTTCACTCCTCCCTCCCCACCCATCCCACTCCCACCCGAGGGACTTTCTACTGCCCCACTATAGGTGCAACGCCTGCCCCTGCACCACCTCCATCATTTCCATCCAGGGACCCAAATAGTCCTTTCAGGTGAGACAGAGATTCACCTGCATCTCCCTTAATATCATCTACTGCATACGGTGCTCCAAGTGTGCCTCCTCTACATTGGTGAGACCAAACACAGACTGGGTGGACTGTTTCACAGAACACTGTGCTCCGTCCATAACCGCGATCTGCATCTCCCCGTTGCCAGTCACTTCAACTCCCCCTCCCACTCCATCACTGAGTGTCAGTTCTCAGCCTCCTCCAGTGCCAGGAGAAGTCCAAGTGCAAACTGGAGGAACAGCACCTCATTTTCTGTCTTGGAACCTTTCAACCTAACGATATGAAACATTGAAATCTCCCATTTTAAGTAATCCCCTCAACCCAACCCCCTCCCCACCATGCCTCTTCCTTTCTTCCCTCTCCTAGTCTATCTCTCTTTTTCTATCCTTTTTCCTCCTTACCTTTGGACCTATTCCCCAGTGGATCTTCTCTCCCCTCCTCCCCTGCACCTGCCTATCACTATCTCTTACCTGCATTCACTTGTCACCACCTTGTGCCCACCCTCAACTCCCCTCTTTTGTCTACCTATCACTGCTCTGCTTTTCCATCCTATATATTGGGCTTCCCCTTTTCCTATCTTCAGTCCTGAAGAAGGGTCCTGACCCGAAACGTTGACCACCTGCTTTTCTCCACAAATGCTGCCTGGCCTGCTGAATTCATCCAGCATCATAGTGTTTTTCATCTAGATATCCCAGCATCAACACTCCTTTGTTTCTCTATTAAAAAGTGAACATTTTTTAAAATCCTGTTGTTAGAATAAACTGTGGTCTGAGATTATTAATCCATTAACGTTACTTCATCCAAATTATTGTATGACTAGTAATTTAGAATAAAAGTCCTGACACTTACTCTCTTCACCTTCCATGCCCTGGGCACATATGATTTGTACTATAGGCCTCATCTGAACCACTTAATCTGAGCCCAGAATCAAAGTATGATCCAGCTGGGCAGGTGTTCAAAAGAACATCAGAAACAGTCCATACATTAAGCCACAGTCTTGGGAAAAGGATTGACATATTTCAGTGTATTAGCAGGCTTAAAACCTTTGCTCTGTTACCGCTTTACCTTGAATAACCTTACACATCTTCTTACCAATTGGTGAAGGGTGGTATCAAAGGTACAAACCAAGCATTCTGAACTGTATTCTTACTCCAGGTCCAAAGCAGCTGTGCTGGCATTTAATAATAACTCAGAATTCTCATTCAATTCTTCATTCATGTTGACTAGTCCAATTATCCATGAGTTTCTCACTCTGGTTGAAGAATTTTGTGTGGGGAGTACCAAGGAAAGTCTATTTATTGAACTATGTAGCTAAGCTTACTTTTGTTCTCATCTAATCTATGCATATCCTCCTTTTTTTTTAAATCTAAATTTTATTTACAGCGTGGTAACAGGCCCTTCCGGCCCAACGAGTCCATGCCGTCCATTTTAAACCCAAATTAACCTACCCATACGTCTTTGCAATGTGGGAGGAAACCGGAGCACCCGGAGGAAACCCACGCAGACACGGGAGAACGTACAAACTCCTTACAGACAGCAACAGAATTGAACCCCGATCGCTGGCGCTGTAATAGCGTTGCGCTAACCGCTACGCTTCCATGTCGTTATCAGACTTTTGGAATGCAACCAACATGGGTAACTGAGATGGATTTACTCTCAACTGCCCAAGGCTCGTTCATTTAACAAGGGAGTTTCACCATCAAGACTATTTTTAAATAGAACACTAAGTTCAGAGGGTAAAAATTAGTGTTCAGAACTTTGAGAGGTTCTCTCTATACAGCCCCTCTTTGCTATAATATTTAGAAAAATCACTAATAAGCATGCAAGTTTCAAAAGAAATTCAAAGACCAAAATAGTCGACCTGTGCATTTGATTACCATGATGACTCATTCATGAACACACACTTAAGGTTTAATCTGGAAGGCTAAATTCAAAGCATCTCTGGTCTTTTTCACTTATTGCTGGAAATTCTCATGTCACTTGGTAGGGTGTAATCCTGCATTTTAAGGATTATTAACTCAGAGTTTCTTGCATTCTCAGTGTCATTCCATTCTTATTTACTTTTCGTGCCAACTTTCTATGGTGCTCTCATAATCCACAATAGTGAGACCTCAAGTGCATAAATACCATCACATAATGGAGGAAGCGAGGTGAGTAGAACAATCCTGCCCTTGATATGTGTTGGAAACTAGGGGGGAGAAGCCAGAACAAGCCCCACCCTTGAAAGAGATGAAAAAGGAATTTTTGATTGGAGCCTGGCTTACCCAGCTGACAAACCTAATGAAAGATCATTAACCTCAAACATTAACTCTGTTTATCTCTCCCCATATGCTGCCTGACCTGCTGAATATTTTCAGTATTTACTGTTTTGTTTTTGTAAAAAAACTTGAATGTTTCAAAAACATTAAAAAATCAATCATTAAAAATCATCTAAAATTATTAAAATTTAAAACTAATAGAAATACTAAGGAACATTTAAAAATATTAAATGAAGCCCCATTATTTTGAATAATGCAAAATACATGGTCCCTCACCATCAATCCTCTCCACGTCAATGAGTCGAGATGCTGTTCCTGTGGCAGGTCTATTCTGGCACAGATACTTGAGCAGGTTCCCAGCACAAGTGATGGGGAATTTCTGCAGCTCTTCGTTCCATCACTCCTCATGGAATCCAATGTTGGAAAGAAGTCAGGCTGACAGACAATCACCAGCAAGTTTGGTCCTTCCACATTTCCGCACGTACGCTGGAGTCCCAAACTCCATGGCTTCTATGTGGGAAAATGCTGATAATTCTGTTCAGAACTGGCCTTTGACTTTCTAGACTATAGTAAAACACTGATAATCTACTGTTCGGAAATCCTGATGGTTCAGCAGCTGGCTCATTGCATGATGTTTCCTGAGCTCCCTTTAAACTCACTGGGACCCTTTTCCATGCTCCCTTTAAACACCCTGGGGCTCTGTTTCTCATCTCCCTTTAAACTCACTGGAGCCCTGTTTCCTGCATTCCCTTTAAACCTGCTGGTGTCCTTTTTCACATGCTCCCTTCCAGCTCACTGGAGCCCTGTTTTACACGCACCTTTAAATTCATAGAAATTCTGTTTCATGTGTTCTCTTTAAACTCACAGAGACCCTGTTTCCTGCTCTCACTGGGGTCCTGTTTCATGTGCTCCTTTTAATCTCACCTAGTTTATTGGAAAATGTATTATACTACAGTGTAACATCTTTAAAAAGTGTGTTGGGGTATTAATAGAAATAATATCCAACAGTCCAGAAAATCTACTGGTGGAGCACCACCAAAGTCCGTGGCATTTCACTGTGTGTTTCAATGTACATGTGACTAATTAAGATATCTTATTAATGGAGTTCCACTGTATTTAGAAGCTATCAAGATTATTTAGAGTTTGCAAGTCTAATAGTACACACTCATCTTCTAATACTTTACTCTGTGCTTTCATGCAAAGGACAAAAGAATATAGACATGTTGGATTGCACTTGTTAAATTTTGTTGGAATAGTGGATCAATACATTGAAGATAGATACTTTATGCATAGTTGACTTATGAACTCAGATAGATTCTTGGAAAAAGTCAATTGAATATTTGCGCTGGTAGCTTTGAGAAAGGAAATAGCATGACTAACCTTGCAGGGGATGACATTAACAAAATGAATAAAACTTGCATTTATTTGGTGCCTCACATGCTACAAGATGTCTCATGGCTCTTAACAAGAGCATAATCAGACAATTGGCATAAGCCAAAGAAGGCGTCTTTAGGACAGGTGAACAAACCCTTGGACTTTAAGCAGCATCTTCTCGGAGGAGGGAATTGCTTGTGGAGGGAGTTATAAACCTAGGGTGAAACCATGGTGGCTTAAAGAAGTGAAGTGCACATATGACACCATTCTTGGAGAATTGTTGATATTTTGCAAGATTGCAGAAATAGGGAAGTGAGAAGCTGCTGAGAGATTTGAACTCGGGATGAAAATTTTAACATTGAAGCATTGAAGCCAACATTGGTAACCAAATACAATTGTAAAGGGATCTTGATATAAGTTAATGTAGGGGCAGCAGATTTTGGTATAAGCTCAAGTTTTCTGGATGTTGAAAGAGAGCCCCATGCTTAAGGATTGAGGAAAAGATGAGGAGACAATTTTGGTGAATGGAGACCAAGAGGATGTATGGGACTGTTGGGGCTGGAGATAACAAAAATTGAGCTCTAACAGCTTTAAGATAAATCCTGCCATACTTGAATTATATACCATTTGTTAACCTTAAGAAGAAAATGTGGATATCCCATGGGAAGATGATGCAGGGGTAGGATACTATTTTTGCATCTATAATGTTCTACTTCACTCAAAAAGCAGTCAGCATAACAGCTAAATTATCTAGTATTAGGTAATGAACTGGGTCAGGTGAAAGATCTATCAGTGGGTGAGCATTTGGGGGGACAGTGACCACCGCTCCATAACCTTTAGCGTTGTCATGGATTTAGATATTTAATTGGGAAAGGGAAAATTATGAGGCTATAAGGCTAGAACTTGTGAGTGTAAATTGGGATGACATTTTTGAAGGGAAGTGCACCATGGAGATGTGGTCATTGTTCAGGGATCTTTTGCAGGATGCTAGGGATAAATTTGTCCCGGTGAGGCAGAGGAGGAATGGCAGGGTGAAGGAACCATGGATGACAAGAGAGGTGGAACATCTAGTTAGGAGGAAGAAGGCAGCATACATAAGGTGTAGGCAGCAAGGATCAGATAGGGTTCATGAAGAATATAAGGAAGCAAGGAAGGAACTTAAGGGGCTGAGGAGAGCAAGAAGGGGACATGAAAAGGCCTTGGCGAGTAGGGTTAAGGAAAATCCCAAGGCATTTTTCACTTATGTAAAGAGCAGAAGGATGACGAAAGTAAAGGTAGGACCGATTAGAGACAAAGGTGGGAAGATCTGCCTGGAAGCTGTGGAAGTGGGGGAGGTCCTCAAAGATACTTCTCTTCAGTATTCACCAAGGAGAGGGGCCTTGATGACGCTGAGGACAGTGTGAGTAGATTAATGTTCTACAGCATGTTGATATCAAGAGAGAGGATGTGTTGGAGCTGTTAAAAAATCTTAAGACAGATAAGTCCCCGGGGCCTAATGGAATATTCCCCAGGCTGCTCCGCGAGGCAAGGGAGGAGATTGCTGAACCATTGGCTAGGATCTTTGAGTCCTTGTTGTCCATGGGAGTAGTACCGGAGGATTGGAGGGTGCCAAATGTTGTCCCCTTATTCAAAAAAGGTAGTAGGAATAGTCCAGGGAACTATAGACCAGTGAGCCTTATGTCTGTGGTGGGCAAGCTCTTGGAAAGGATTCTTGGAGATAGGATCTACAGGCATTTAGAGAATCATGGTCTGATCAGGGACAGCCAGCATGGCTTTGTGAAGGGCAGATCATGTCTCACAAGCCTGATACGGTTCTTTGAGGAGGTGACCAGGAAGATTGATGAGGGTAGTGCAGTAGATGTGGTCTACATGGATTTTAGTAAGGCATTTGACAAAGTTCCACATGGTAGTCTTCTTCAGAAGGTCAGAGGGCATGGGATCCAGGGAGGCTTGGCCATGTGGATTCAGAATTGGCTTGCCTGTAGAAAGCAGAGGGTTGTGGTGGAGGGAGTGCATTCAGATTGGAGGGCTGTGACTAGTGGTGTCCCACAGGGATCGGTTCTGGGACCTCTGCTTTTCATGATTTTTATTAGTGACTTGGATGAAGGGGTAAAAGGGTGGGTTGCCAAGTTTGCAGACAACACAAAGGTTGGTGGTGTTGTGGATAGTGTGGAGGATTGTCAAAGATTGAAGAGGGACATTGATAGGATGCAGAGCTGGGCTGAGAAGTGGCAGATGGAGTTCAATCCGGAGAAGTGTGAGGTGGTACACTTTGGAAGGACAAACTCCAAGGCAGAGTACAAAGTTAATGACAGGATTCTGGGTAGTGTGAAGGAGCAGAGGGATCTGGGGGTTCATATCCACAGATCCCTGAAAGTTGCCTCACAGGTGGTTAGGGTAGTTAAGAAAGCTTATAGGATGTTAGCATTCATACGTCATGGGATCAAGTTTTGGAGCTGCGAGGTAATGATGCAGCTCTATAAACCTCTGGTTAGACCACACTTAGAGTACTGTGTCCAGTTCTGGTCGCCTCATTATAGGAAAGATGTGGAAGCGTTGGAAAGGGTGCAGAGGAGATTCACCAGGATGCTGCCTGGTTTAGAGAGTATGCATTATGAGGAGAGACTAAGGGAGCTAGGGCTTTACTCTTTGGAGAGAAGGAGGATGAGAGGAGACATGACAGAGGTGTACAAAATATTAATAGGAATAGATAGAGTAGACAGCTAGCGCCTCTTTCCCAGGACACTAATGCTCAATACAAGAGGGCATGGCTTTAAAATAATTGGTGGGAAGTTCAAGGGAGCTATCAGAGTAAGGTTTGTAGAATCAGGTACATTGGTCAAATTCAAGAGATTACTAGATAAGCATATGGAAGAATTTAAAATAGAGGGATATGGGGGAGGTAGGGGTTAGATAGTCTTAGGTGAAGTTTAAAGGTCGGCACAACATTGTGGGCCAAAGGACCTGTATTGTGCTGTACTGTTCTATGATTCTATGATTCCATGATTAAATGAGATAACAACCGAGAAGGAGAACATTGAGTCCATGGAGGTTCTCACAACAGTCCCATCAATCCCATTCTCCTAACAAGTTCCCTGTAATCTGTCCTCCTTAAAGTGCCCATCAGCTCCCCCCTCCTGTTTATACCATCCAACTATACATGAAGGGCAACTTCCAATCCGCCTGTCTTCAGGAAATGGGAGGAAACTGGAGCTCCCCCAGAAAACCAACGCAGTCACAGGGAGAACATGCAAACTGCACACAGACAGCACCCCAGGTTAGAATTGAACTTGGATCAATGGATCTGTGAGGCAGCAGCACGACCTGCTGTGTCACTCTGTCATCCTCCGAGGCACCCGTGCTATACTGGCTGATATTACTGATTGAACCCTATGGCAGTCTGGATAGGAACTAGGTACAAACAAGTTGTTTCCTGTTTTGTGTTCAATCTCCTTTATGGCTTTGGTCCTCACTACATCAGTAGTATCCACCAACCCTCCATCCCTCTGAAGTCACAGCGTTCCATCAGTCTACCCAACTTTCCCACACTCCATTATTGGCAGCAATGCACAAGCACTGGAGTTTCTCTTTGAAGATCACCTTGACTCTTTAGCCTATCAAATTCTTCCTTCAAAGTTACCTTTTCGCCACTTGGCCTCATTTTCTTAAATTGTACTTTGGGACCTTCTGTTTTGCTGCAGACAGTATAAAAATGCAAAGTGTTATAAAGGGAAGGGATTATGCATGAAATCAAAGCATCACAAGTAGCAGCCACATCTGGTCTGATTGTTGTCTGACACTCTGCTTTTTTTTGCAAGTGAAGTTTGTGGACTACCTGTTCTGCCAAAGTGGCTAAATATATAACATGGGTCTGCTTCTACTTAGATGTTGGCCAGTGCTATTTCTGTTCTGAACTGGACTCCAGCTAGAATCACAGCTGGTTTTAGTCTACCAAGTAAATGCTGTAGCAGCCACACTTCACAGGTGCCAGTTTGCGCTTCTGCCCAAATTTCAATGATTCATTCGGTAACTGTGTTATCTAACAGCACCAAAGCTAACTTCAAGGAACCTTTATGTTCAACCCAGGTTTACCTTGTGGACCGTAGACAACACTGGAAGGCGCTCCAGACCAAGTGCAGTTACTGTCAAAGTTCCCTGTCCGCTTGTGGATGATGTCAAGGCTAAAGGTACCTTTCCTGCTTGCAACCTTTTTTAACAGGTTCTCAATTCCACAAATAGATTAGATCCTGAGTAATCACCATCTGTACTGGCCTCATCATTTACTGTTCTGTTTAATCACTGACCATACATGACATTATTTACCCTATGCCGCACATTTTGTTCATTTGTGTTGAGATGTATGCTGTTTGAGAGATATTTACATTGGATTACTCACCACTATCAAATTACATGCAATAATCTTTGTGAAATTTAATTTTTAGCTAAAGGGTAGCAAGTCCCTGGATAACATTCTCTGCAAGTTGTCTATGGGAATACATCAAATATTACCACATAATTCTCTTTGTGAAAGGCAAATGGAACACTTACCAGATAGAAACCAGACATAAACAAGTGATTTAAATTGTAGAGGACAGATAAATGAAGGAAAAGAACATAAGACAATGAAATTCACATTTCTGTACTTGGATTGATATGGAGAACAATAAAGATGCCACTCGCTTTCATTCTGAATGAGAACTTCAAAAAGAAGCTTCCTGGCTATAGCTTCCATCTGGCAAAGTTCACCTGCAGGTTCAGCCTCAAAATTTAAAACACATTACGCTTCAGCTGCTGCTTTCAAACTATCAATAACGAATGCAGACTGCTGTCACTAGAAATCCTGAAAAGGGGGATAGTTTCCTCACTGGTTTGATTTCTGGACTCTTTCTCATAGTGATGGTTTTCCGTGAATGTTGAGCACCCATCAGGTGAAAAGGCTATCTTAAGCCAAAACACTGTCCGCTCACCCCAAAACACTAACTCAAGTAATTGTTATCTAATGCAATAAATTGTTGTTTAACCCCAAAAAAACTGTCACTTAGTCCAAAAAAGTATCATCTAATCCAGCTGATTTAACCTTTGCATTGTGCTGTCCTGATTCTTTTCGCCAGTATTTGCAACTTCTTATGCATCACTCAGTTAGTCATCACTTTATTGTCACAGCTGCCTGGAACATATTTTTTTCTCTATATACAAGCATTCACAATCCCTCCAATGATCAGTCAATGGCACTTCCACTGTGACTCAGAGGTTGCCAGGCTTGTATTTGAGTTAGGTGTTTGTGTTAGTCAAACCTACACCAGAGGCTTGACTACATCATCTGGCTTCGCACCCAAGTGTGGTACGATGCAGGTGCTCTACTAAAGTGGCATTGTGTTCCGGGGTGCCCAACCATTTGGGGTTCCAGGTTCATTCTCAATTCAGAGCAGAATACATACAGCAGGCACCAGGCCCGTACAAACATCAAGGTCTTAACTGAAGAGTCGAGGCTTGCTCTGAAGTTAGTTAAAGGCTCCAATGTGCCTGGGCCATTGCATGAAAGCAAGATGCCTACCTCCATGCAGGTCCTATCTATAATTTTCAGTCATCCACACTATCCATACTATCATTGCCAATGTCTTCCGTGCATCATCAGCCCGTTATCAGCCCCACAAGCCTTCTGTCACACTCCATCACCCCTCCATCATGTCTACTCATCCCAGAACCCCCACCCTTACCAGCAGCTGCCTAGGCACCCAATCCTGCCAACTCTTGTCTTACCACCCCACCACCATTATCATCTCTATCTTTCCCACCATCAGCTGCCCAAGTCCTGCCTGTCATCTGTCTCACTCACCTATTCACCTACCCACCAACCCCTACAGAACCCCCACCTGTGTTCTTCTCCCCTTAGATGATCTCTTCTCCACCTCACTTCCTCCACCTCTTCCACGAATATGGAAGGTTGTGAAGCAAAGGTCTATTTTACCCGTACAAAATCTTGTGTCCGTAGGACCCTCCAGTGAGCCAAGGCAAGTGTGCCAGAGTCCAAATTTGTTTCATTGGCCATAATTTGGAACTCCCTGCATTATGCCTAATCCTCTGTAATTTTTATCTTCAATGAAAAATCATCACCAGACACACCTTACTCTCCACTTCCAAAGGGACTGTTCCCTCTCTAACTCCCTGCTTCACTCTTCCATCGCCACCTTCTCAAAGTACTTCTCTTTGCAACTCCAGCAGATACAACACCTGCCCTTTTACCTCATCACGACCCTTTGCCTCACCACCTTCCAGGGACCCCCAACAGTTCTTCAAGGAGAAACAGCACTTCAATTGCTTTCTTCCCAGTTTAATGTAGTGCATTCAGTGTTCTCCTTTGCACTGGAAAAACCAAGCACACATTGGGTACCACTTTGCAGAACACTTCCTTTCAGTCTGCTAGTGTGGCCCTGAGCTTCCAGTCAACTGTGACTTTGGTTTCCACTCCAGCCTTTATCTTTGACTTCCTACACAGTTGAAACGGAGCCTAATATGAGTTTGAGGAACAGGATCTCATCTTCTGTCTCAGCACATTACAGTCCTCAGGATTCAATATTGCATGAAACAATGTCAGATGACCAGCCATTTCTTTTCTTCTCAGAGCTGCTCAGTTCTGATGTAAGCTCATCCACCTATAACATTAACTCAATTTTTTACTTTCCACAGATGCCACCTGACTTTCTGAATATTTCCATTATTCTCTTTTATTTCAGATTTCAGCAACTGCTGTAATCTGCATCTCTCAGTTCCAGCGTGGTTTTTATCTCTCTTACTGCCCTCTGTCATCTTCCTCCAACCACACAGGTCCCTCTCCTAGATGGCATCAAAAGTATCTGTGTCACCTGGACATCCTTCAGCTCCACCTTATCACAGGCATTCCCTTGCTCTGTCCTCCTCTCCCTCTCTATGCAACTTCAAATACTTTCTCTCATTTTCCAATTCTGATGAAAAGTTATTGAACAGAAACATTAATTCTGTTTTGTTCTCCACGGACACGGACTGACCTGCTAAATACGCCTCACAATTTCTGTTTTTCTATTAAACCGATCCCTGTCTGCCTGTAATCACCCTATTGTCCAAATTATTGCCCTTTGCCCAAAACACCCCCACCTGAGAGGATACTTCCTATCAACATCGTCAAATCTGTTAAACATCTTTAAAACATTAATTATTGCTTTATTCCACACATCTGTGGTTAGATTTAGGCTTTCAATGCATTTTCTAGAGATCTGAAAAGATTTTGCATTTCTTTAATCTCCCCTATAAACTTATTTACTTTGATTTCTTCTGCAGAAATTGCTGACAAAATCTATAACTTGTTCAATGGTTATACAAGTGGAAAGGAACAACAAACTGCATACAACACACTCATGGACCTGGGCTCGTCCACTCTACACCGAGTCTATTACCACTACAATCAGGATTATGAGCACTTTGGAGAATTTACTTGGCGCTGCGAAGATGAATTGGGACCAAGGTATGTCCACTTCAACCATTTATATGATGAACTCATCTTTATTGCTCAAGGCATTTCAGAGTATATCTAAAGCAGTGATAATCTAGTCCATAATAGCTGGAGGCAATGGTGATGTAGATAGCCAAAACAGTTTGCTTCCTTTAAGTAATAATAATAGCTCACAGCGGCAGACTTCACCATAATCTTCTTTTACCAAGCTCCAAGAATAGGAACTTGTTCACAGAGATTTCAGGAAATAAAAGGAGAACAGACTAACTAAACAATAGACCAGCATAAAGGTGAATTGATACAGACCAATGACTCACTATGATTGTTAGGGCATATAATTAGGAAAGGCCACTGATTATTTTCAAATTGAAAAGGAATGAAATTAAATTCTGAGAATGCATTGCAGAAGGAACAATTACTATTCAACAGGACTAATTAGCTGTAAATCATTTGGTTCTGACTCTCCTTTGCAGACTACGTGCCTCCATAACATCCTCACATATGGAACTCTGTTGAACATGGAGTTTTCTTTTGTTTACTTGTGCAGTTGCAGGCTTCCATTAGTGTTCAAATTATGGTCATAATGGGGTGGAACAAAGTTTCCCCAAAAGGAAACTGTGTGTGGTTTGAAGTGGGCTGCCACCTTGTCATTGGCTGTTTTGCAATGGCTCCTAACAGGAATTTCATGTCCGGGAATTAGTGGCTTCAGGACAGTAATCACTGACTGTTTGATTGGATTCAACACTGAGAGAGGAAAGCAGAGAGGCCCTGGACTTCAGATCTCTGCATCATCATAGTTGATCTCCAATATCTTTAGAGTCCCCAGTTGCAGTTCTAGGAAAACGTATAATAACTCTAGCAAAGCCATGGAAATGCAACGGAGTGGGGAATGGGAAAGATAGATTTAAAAATTCTTTATGGATTATGGACTGAGCACCAAAACATTAATATCCCATCCCTCATTGCTCTGAGTTTTGGTGGGGCTTTTCCTTGGACCCTTGCAGCCCAGAGAATGAAGGAACTTCTACAGTGCTGTCAGATGAGAAGATTGACAATTTAGACCAAGTGATGATTAAGAAGTGGCAATCTGTTTCCAAATCAGAATGTTGTGCGACTTAGAGTGTTGGTGTTCCTTTGCAATTGCTGCCCTTGTTCTCGCAGACGCTGAAAACCTGAAGCAAAAAGTGCTAGATCCACTCAGTAGACAGTCTGCAGAACTGTAGAAAGAGAAACAAAGTTCACATTCTAGGTGGAAAACCCTTCATCAGATCTGGGAAAGTGAAGTAAATGAGTTAGTTTTAATTTGCAGAGAAGGTAGAGGGACAGATGGATAGTACAGAGAGAATAACTGTGAAAGGGTGAGACCAGATCAAATAGGTTAACATGGCAGTTAAATGAGATTACACTTCTTTGTCTGTGTTATGGTTTGCTAACTTCAGGACTGCAGGACATACCCAGCAGGGCAGGCTATACTAATGGAGAGAGAAAAGCTGAGTCAATATCATAGAAGGATGACTTAAGAGTATAAATCTGGGAATGAACCTCAGGCATGTGGTGGAAGTTTGCACAGACATGTCAAATGAACTTTGTTCACTGTATCCAAGAGCATCTCAATGCTTGTGCGCCATTGCACAGAAGTGTCGGCACCAATTTCAGCCCATGGTCTCCTGCTCCAAACCTCAGTGGCTCTTGAAACAATTATTTTGGCCCCATTTTGTGCATGTTCACAATTTATGCTGCTGCTGTAGGGTCATAGAGAAATACAGCAGGGAAACAGGCCCTTCAGCCCAAGTAGTCCATTCCGACCTTGGTGCCCACCAAGGTCGTCCCATTTGCCTGCGTTTGGTCCATTTCCCTCTAAACCCATCCTATCCAGGTGCTTATCCAAATGTGCAAGTGCTATCCTCAATATTGACCATGTAGTTGGGCAAATGGTAAGCTATGACCAGTCCGCAGGACCATCATTTCGGACTTGGAGAACTCTCTGAGGATTCCGTGATTATGAAAAGAATTGAGCAAGTTACTAACTAGTATTGAAATAACCTCATTCCTGATCCTTTGCTCTATTGGTGGTTCAACATTAATAATAACACACACCTGCTTGGGAATATGATGGGTGTATGTTGTTGTCATAAGCCAGGAGAATTATACTAAACCACTATGCAGCATCCTGGGTACTTGAAGGGTCCTTCAGAAACATAAGAACATCTTTCTTACCACCTGATTAAAACATGTAGTGGTTTTATCAAAGCTGTACTCTCTGTGATGAATACAATGCAGAATCTGTGAAATGAGGAACCAGAAAACCCAGAAAGAGAAACCATTCTGAATTTTCTGATAATCTTTTAGGGTGAAGTAAGGGAAGGCTGTGGAAAGACATGGGATCAAGTGGGCTTCAGTATCAGGACAGTGTCAAGGGATATCTCAGTCCTGGAAAATAGAACTGTTTCAACCAGTTTTTCTTTGTGCGTTGCCAAATTAGGTGTTTTGGGTGAGGTTTAGCAGTATGCAGCTCTCCACATCAACCTAAAGTTAACAATTAAAGTACACACAGATGAAGCAGAGGCTTTGATGGGACATCCCAAGCCAAAGTAACGTAGTAATGAAATGCACCTTCTGTAAAATTAATGGAAGTTCTGCATGCAATTTCAGAAGACCCTGCCCCAGGTGTTTCTTACATGTGGTAATGATTCAAAATTTATCAGTAAATATTAACCAAAACCAGGCTCAATATTTGACTTGGCAAAGTTATTTGAAGAATATACCTTAGCAGAGAAATTGAACAAGCTGATCATATTTATAGCTCTTCACTGAAATACAGCTGCCAAACTTCCCTGAAACCTGGAGGCTTTGTTTTGCTGTTTTCAATTGAAATACAGTGGTCTTTACAAATAATCAGGGAATGAAGAAACTATCAAGCTGGAGGCAAAACTACCACCAGGGAAAACAATTTTCAAATACAGTAGTGTCTTGCATTAAGTTCAGTGAACAAGTCCTGTTCAAACTTCCAGAAGTGTTCATAGCTTCTCCATTCCACAAAGACTTTGGAGTTGGAGCTTCAAATCTTGCTTCAGGTAGAGATTCTGATATTCCACTGGGGTTCCCCAACTAACATGGCCCTCATATCATTTTTAAAGTTAAGGACTAATTCTAGAATTAACTAGTGCCTGAACAGAAAATGCTGGAAACATTCAGCCAGTCAGGCAGCATCTGTGGAAAGAGAAACAGAGTTAATGTTTCAGGTCCAAGGTTACTTAACTCTTTCACTTTCAAACTCATAGAGTTCTGTCATTGTGGTCATCACTCTTCCCAAGTGAGAGTACCAACAAATCCTGAATCACTGTAGTGTAGCGGTAAGCATAACGCTTTACAGTGCCAGTGACCTGGGTTCAATTCCAGCCGCTGTCTGTAAGGAGTTTGTACGTTTTCCTCATGTCTGCTTGGGTTTCCTCTGGGTGCTCCAGTTTCCTCCCACGTTCCAAAGACATACAGGTTAGGAAGTTTTGGGCATGCTATGTTGGTGCTAGAAGTGTGGCGACACTTGCAGGCTGCCCCCAGAACACTACGCTAAAAGATGCATTTCACTGTGTGTTTCAATGTACATGTGACTAATAAAGATATCTTATCTGTCTTATCTTCTGAGTCAGTGCTCAAGATATAATCTAAAACACCTTGATAACCAATTGGGTCCATTATGTATCACATCAGGAAACTGTCACAAGTGCATTCTTTGAACTCATCTTTCAACCTACTTTTACATTTTGGCTTGTCCAGCCTTTTTACAGCTAAAGATCCTCCATAATGACTATATTCCCTTTGTTCAGTCTTCTCATTTCTTGATAATTACTCTCTCCGGTTAACTACTTTTGGAGTTTGTGTGAAATACTCCCAACAATGTTTTACTGTATATTATCTGCACTTAGATACATTCTGATTACCTTTCCTGATCTTCCAGGCCATGATTAGTCCCAACCACTGCCCTTATGCAAAAATCAATGTAGACTGCATCAATTGCCCCACCCTTATCAAGTTGCCTTGATATCTCCCCAAAAATATTGAATGATTGGTCTCAGATGAGCTTCCCTTAACTAATTCACTGGAAACATTAGACCAATTGGCTGAAATTCTCATATTTCCTGATGAAGTAGGATGCAGTTGGCTCACTGAGTCTCAGAGAAATCCCATTCCTCCACTTATTTCCCTGTAACCTTTACTCTCTCAGATCCCCATTTAAACACCACCACCACCACTGAGTTTTGCACCACTCATCTACACCAGGGGAAAGTAATTGGCAAGTGGGAGGAAACCAGAGCACCCAGGGAAATCCTTGCAGTCACAGTGATTATGTACAAACTCCATGCAGGCAGCACCCAAGGTCAGGATTGAACCTGCTGTACCTGCAGTGTCCTGTTAAATAGCAGTACAATGCTAGCAGTTTTCCAGCACCGCCCCTATATCCACGGAAGAATGGAAAATGATGGTCAGAGCCTCCAGCATTTGATAAGCACATAAGAAATGAGAGAGGGAAAAGGCCATACCACCCTTTGACTTGCTCCGCCATTCAATAACACAATTGCCAATGTGATCCTTTATGACTCTGTCTTCACAGCTCCTTGAGATAGAGAACTCCAAAGGTTCACAACCCTGTGAGATGAAAAAAATATCTCCCCATCTTAAATGGGTGGCCCCTTATTCTGAAGCTATGCCCCCCCCCATTCTAGGTTCCCTCTCTTAGCATCTGTTCTATCAAGCCCACTCAGAATCTTATAAGTTTCAATAAGACCACCTCTCACTCTTCTAACCTCCAATGTTTAGACCTTACCTCTCTGCACAAGACAGCTTCTCCTTCCAGGGTTTTACCTAGTGAGTCTTTTCTGAACTGCCTTCTCTGCAATATATCCCTTAATTACAGAGGGAAGCTGAGATCACTACTCCATGTATGGTCTTATCAACGCCCCACAAAGGTGTCACAAAACTACTTTTCTATTCCTTTTTTTGTTAATTTCAAAAATATACTTTATTTCCTGTACATATTTTTTATGAATAGAATACAATTCTATTCTATCAAATCATTACATTCAATTCATTAATGACACTCATGTTTCCTCTTTCAACAATACACCCATGAAGAGTTTGAGAAGCTGCTACACAGGACCCAATCCCTCAGTGTCCAGTGGCGGCAGGACCCTTGACTGGGATCCTTCCCCATGGAGCCTTTTCCCTTGCAATAAACCCTTATTCTCCTTTTCCCTTGTAGATGCATGCAAACTTGCTGTGGTTCACATTTTCCCCTATTCCTTTATCTATGTAGAGTATATTTTGTCAGGACGTGGTGATTTATCTACTTTTATTATGTTCCTATTTTCATCAGATCTAATATTTCACACTCGACATCATTGTCTCCAATGTGTTTGTTTAACTTTGATGAAGACCAGTGAAAAGCATTCACTTGAAAACATGCCCTTGTTTGCTGCCTTCACATTGCAGGTTAATAGTGACCAAGTCCTCTCCCCTTTCTTTAAATGAATTTACAATATGGTTTGATTATAAATAGCTGTTTCTAGTAAGTTTTTTTCTCTTTCTTTTTCAATTTTTTATTAATTTTCAAATGAGTACAAAATAATATATATAACGTTAGTAATTATACATATGGTGCAAAGAGATCAGGATAGAGCTCATAACAGTTAATATATGTAATCACAAGGAGTTAAAAAAAAGTAATCCAGACCTCCTGTTCTCTTATTAAGTGAACAAATACAAAAGGAACGATTGAAAAGAAATGAAATGTAATTATGTGAAAGAAGAACCCCCAAATCAAAACAAAAATGATAATAAACCAAACAAAAACTTCAAAAAAAATACTGGACTGATATTTCTTCAATTAAAAAGAAAAAATACATTATTATGTCGTCAACTCCGCTCCTCTGTATTCAAGGGTTATTGAAAGGGATCTGAAAAAGGTCAGCTTATATCATATGGAAGTATTGAATAAATGGACTCCAAACTTCCTCAAATTTAAGCGAAGGATCAACAGTACCACTCCTAATTTTTTCTAAGTTTAAACATGCTATAGTTTGAGAAAACCACTGAAAAGTGGTAGGAGGTATTGGATCCTTCCATTTGACCAAAATGGATCGCTTGGCCATTAATGTGACAAAGCCGATCATACGACAAGCAGAAGCAGATAAATGGCGAGATTCCATCATTGGTAACCCAAAAACTGCAGTAATAGGATGAGGTTGTAAATCAATGTTCAGTACAGATGAAATAATATTAAAAATGTCGTTCCAATATTTTTTCAAAAGGGGACAGGACCAAAACATATGTGTCAGGGAAGCCACCTTCGAATTACATCTGTCACATATAGGATTTACATGATGATAAAAATAGGCTAACTGGTCCTTGGACAGATGGGTCCTGTGAACCACCTTAAACTGTATCAAAGAGTGTCTGGCACACATAGAAGATGTATTAACCAATTGAAGAATTTTCTTCCATGTCTCTGTAGGTAAAAGTACCTGGAGTTCTCTTTCCCATTCATTCTTAATTTTATCAAGTTCCTTTGAACGTATTTTCATAATCCGATCATAAATTATTGCTATCAGGCCCTTCTGATAAGGATTAAAACCTAAAATTTTTTCCATTATTTCAATTTTATATGGTGTCGGAAAAGAAGGTAAAGTAACTTTTAAAAAATTTCTGATCTGTAAATATCGACAAAAATGTGATCTAGGCAGATTGTGTTTATTAGACAACTGTTCAAAAGATAAAAAACAGTTATCAATGAATAAATCTCGAAAACATGTTATTCCCTTCATTCTCCATAAGGAAAAGGCTGAGTCAATTCTAGATGGTTGAAAGAAAAAATTAGATTGAATAGGACTTGATAAATTAAATTTGTTCAATCCAAAAAATTTATGAAATTGAAACCACATCCATATTGTATGTTTAACTATTGGACTAGTCACTTGTTTACTCAATTTAGTAAGTGCAAAAGGGAATGAAGCTCCTAAAATAGAAACTAATGAAAATACTTGCACTGATTCACACTCAAGGTGTGCCCAACAGGGCCAATGAATTGCATCTAAATCTTGTGCCCAGGAAATTAAGTATCTAATATTAACTGCCCAATAGTAAAATCTAAAATTAGGCAAAGCCATACCACCATCCTGTTTTAATCTTTGTAAATATTTCTTACTTAACCTTGGGTTTTTATTCTGCCATATATATGAAAGAATTTTGGAATCAATAGTGTTGAAAAAAGATTTCGAAATAAAAGTTGGAATCACCAGAAATAGATACAAAAATTTTGGTAAAATATACATCTTAACTGCATTAATTCGGCCAATCAATGATAAAGAGAATGGGGACCATTTAGTAAATAATTGTTTAACGTAATTAATTAAAGGTAAAAAGTTCACTTTAAATAAGTCCTTTTGTTTCTTGGTAATTTTAACACCCAGGTACGAAAAATAATCAGTCACTAATCTAAACAGTAATTGCCTATAAATTGGGACTTGCATGTTTAATGGGAAAAGTTCACTCTTATTAAGATTTAATCTATAACCAGAGAAAACACTAAACTGAGCAAGTAGTGATAATACTGCAGGGATAGATTTCTCTAGGTTAGAGATATAAAGTAACAGGTCATCTGCATAAAGAGATATCTTATGAGTCCCCTTTCGATAAGTAATACCAAATATGTTAGAAGGATCCCAAATGGCAATTGTCAAAGGTTCCAAAGCAATATTAAATAATAAAGGACTCAGAGGGCAACCTTGTCTAGTGTCTCGAAAAAGCCTGAACAAGGGGGATCTCTGATTATTAGTAAGTATTGAAGCCATAGGTGTGTGGTAAATCAATTTGATTGTAGATATGAAATTTGAACTAAAATTAAATTTCTCAAGCGTATTAAATAAATATTCCCATTCGACTCTATCAAATGCCTTCTTGGCATCTAATGAAATAACACATTCTGGAATTACAGATGAAGGGGTATATATAATATTCATTAACCTCCTAATATTAAAACGCAAATAACAATCTTTAATGAATCCTGTCTGGTCATCAGAAATAATTTGTGGAAGTACCTTTTCCAGTCTAGAAGCCACTATTTTGGAAAAAATTTTAGAATCCACATTCAATAAAGAAATAGGTCTATAAGATGCACATTCAGTGGGATCTTTATCCTTTTTAAGAATTAAATAAATAGTTGCTTCATAAAAAGATTGTGGTAATTTACCCACTGATAGGGCATCTTTAAAAATTTTACCTAACCAGGGAGAGAGAAGGTCAGAAAAGGATTTAAAAAATTCAACTGTATACCCATCAGGACCGGGTGTTTTACCTGAACTCATTGAAGAAATTACTTTCTTTATTTCTTCCTCCGAAATGGGTGCATCTAACATTAAACTTTCATTAAGTGATAATTTTGGAGTTCTCAAATTTCTTAAAAATTCATGCATTGATGTAGAATCCTCAGGAGATTCTGACTGATATAAAGAAGTATAAAATTCTTGAAAAGATTTGTTAATTTGATCATGGTCTACCGTGTAGTTACCATCTCGTTTACAAACTTTAATAATCTGACGTTTAGTTGAAACAGCTTTCAGTTGGTTGGCCAACAATTTACCAGATTTATCACCATGTATATAAAACTGACAGCACAGGAACAGGCCCTTCAGCCCACGATGTCTGTGCTGACATTTATACCAAATTAAACTAATCATATCCGTCTGTACATGTTCTATATCCCTCCATTCCCTGCCTGTTCATCTGAATGCCTCTTAAATGTTGCTATCATATCTGCTTCCACCAGCTCCCCGGCAGCATGTTCCAGGCACCTACCACTCTCTGTGTGTAAAAAAAATAATTGCCTCGTAAACTTTCTTTAAACTTTCCCCCTCTCACCTTAAAGCTATGCCCTCTGGTATTTGACATTTCCACCCTGGGAAAAAGATTCGGCCTACCTACCATCCCTGCCCTCTCATAATTTTATGTACTTCTATCAGGTGCCCCTCAGTCTCCAACGCTTCAGAGAAAACAATCCAAGTCCTTTTTGCTAATACTCTCTAATCCAGGCAACATCCTGGTGAATCTCTTCTGCACCCTCTTGAACACCTCCACATCCTTCCTGTAATGTGCTGAGCAGAACTGCAAACAATACTCCATATGTGGCATAACTAACATTTTATGCAGCTACAACTTGACTTCCTGATGTTTATACTCAGTGTCTCAACCGGTGAAGCCTCTTCTGTCTTCCTCTGACTGGGGCCTAGCTGCAGTATGATTTTTGTTCCTCAGTTGAAACCATATGGCCTTAATTATTGATCTTGCAAACATATCCGTGCTCTTCACAGCTGTACTTGTTTCTTTAAGCAATTCTGTAAGCAAGAATGCTGAGCTGCCTCCCCTATCCTTTGTGCTTACAGAGGAGTGACAATATCATGCTGCCATGTGTCTGTGTCCTCAGCTTATTAACTTTTATCCCCACTCTCACTTTTCCATCCCCCCCCCTCCAAGCAAGTCTATCTAATTGCACAATATCCTCTGGGATATTGGTTGCAGCACTGTTGAGAGGCAACTCCTCTGTCTGGAATACGTCCCACTTCAGCCAGTGCCCTTGGAACCTAATGCAGAAAAAAGTCAAGTGCAGATGAATATGTGGCTGATGAGAAGGTGGGCTTCCTTCCTGTACCATCCTACACCAGCTGTTCAGCTGGCCATTCATTTGCACTGAACAATTTCCACTGACAAGAACCCAGGATGTGTTGGAATCAGGGAATACAACTTTTGAGGTCCTGCTTTTTAATTTTTTTCCAGGCTTCCTGTAGTTTGCCTGCAAGAAAACATCCGTCTTTCACGAGAAGCACTCGGGAGTTCCCACACAGTGCAGAATGTGCATTCAGTGGGAATTGGGAGCTGTCATGTTTCCATTTCCTAAAATTCTCTCTGATCTGCGCTCCCTTAGATCCAGAGACCCACATCTTATTCTCATTTCAACCAGTCAAAACTTTTATTTCTGCAATTATTTTTGGTTTTACTGTTTCAATATTTGACTTGAGTGTCATTCAGCACAGAAATGGGGATATTGGCCTACTGAGTCCATGTCAGCCATCCTGCACCTATTCACAATAATTCTACACTAATCCCATTCATTCCCCCCACATTGCCAGCAACTCCACCTCCCCAAATTCTACGTTCACCAACACATTAAGGACGATCTACAGTGGGCATTTAACCTACCAATCCATATGACTCTGGGATGAGCACCCACGGAGGAAACCCACATGATCATAGGGAGAACATGCAAACTCCACACAGACAACGCCTTAGGTCAAGATTGAACCTGCCTTGCAGGAGCAGTGAGGCAGCAGCTCTACCAGCTCTGCCACTATGCTGCAACTTGGTTTAAATTACAAAACTAAAATTTGTTTTCCTTTCTCAATTTAACTTGCTGCCCTTACTGACAGAGCAGAGGGAAATGGTGGTACTAACTAACTGATCAGCTTCCCGTGATGTCCATTTGACTGCTATTTTCACTCTTGGGCCTGCCCTCTCCGCACCTCATTAAACCTGCGCCCTGATCTGACGTTGTTAAACTCCCAGACCAGAACTACTTTTGATGTTTCCTGTAGTGGAATAGGATGGTAATGGCTTGAGGTCCTCTCACACCATTCCTGAAATCCCACCGGGCACTTTCTTCGTGTGAGCTGAACTGGCTGCCCCTACGCTCACTGCCCACCAACTCAGCAATAACCCTCATCCCTGTCCACCAACGGATTCATACCTCTGACCGGTGGAAGCCCCAAAAGCAGAGATTGGCCGCGCCTAACCCTTGATTTCCCTGCCCCCCCCTCCCCCGATGCGTTATTCTTGCCCCACCTCAGCACATTCCCCAGACCTCTTTCCCCCAGAATTTGAGAACAACCTCGGCCCTAGCTCTGGATTTAACTTGTTTTCTTTTGCCTTCAAAAACCAAAGAAAGACTTTATAATTCCTCAAAATGTTGTTCACCTTATGGTCTTGACTTTTCTCTTTAAACGCAGGAATTCTCTCCACCAGTAAAGCTGTCATTCTGTTATTGTTTTCCCCTTGTACTTCCTCAATGCACTGCATGCAAAACAAAGTTTTTCATTGTACCTTAGTAATAAACCAATTTTATTTAGAGTCCAGTTTTTATTCAGAGTCAGGTTTTTGATACCTCAGTATAGCTGCTTGCCCAAAAGCATTATTGCTCTTCCTCAGCAGTCCACTGAAGAGTGGCCTGAAATTGTATAGTCAAGTTCGGCAGAAGGGCAGGCCCCAACATTTCGGACTTAGTGCTGCCATTGACAATATGTTAGACCAATTGTCCAGTGGGGAACTTGACATAGGCTGGAATGAAATGGTTGCTACCTTTTTTACATTTCACTGGTCATCAATCAAACAAGTGTGGCCCACAAATTGAATCTATAAAATATTTCAATTTCTAAGCTGAAACTTGTAGTAATAATATTTTTGAACCCTCATTTGTGTGAATTCTCTTTTTCACTGTTCACTTGAAAAAAAGTGACTTCAGCAAAACTTTAAACCTAACCCTTCTTATTCTTCTCCCTTCATATTTCCAACTCCACCTCGCTCATCCTCCTTATTGTTCCTTTGTCACCTTCTCTCCCACTTGTTCTTTCACTGTTTCTCCCTCCATCTTACCTTCTCACCTCCTTTCTCTCCCTCCTTTGAATGCTTTCTCCTCGCCCTTATCTTTCCATTTCATTTCCCATTCTTCTACCTGCCTCTTCCTTTCTCCTTCTTGCTGTCTTTGTCTCTCTCCCTCTCCCACTCATCTTTGCATTTGTCCTCTCCACTCTCCCACTCACTCCTCCGCTGTCATCTCTCCCCTTGCTGTTTCTCTCTGATCTCCTCTCCCTCTCTCTTCACCCACTCATCACCTGCAGGAAAGCTGGTCTGATCCTGTCTAAGTTGGAAGAGTTGAGCAGCTGGTGCAGAAGCCTCCTGCGGGAGCCCAAAATCACCCTTCGCCGCCTCTCCTTGAAGTATCTCTCCTGCCGATACAGTGAAATGAAGCCCTCGGGAATAAACTGGCAGGAACTGAACACAGAGGTCAAAAAGATCTGTGAGGAGCAGTTCCTGACAGTGCTGTACAATGACTATGGAGAACATAAAGAGTTCTGACAGAGGAATGTACTTTGCGTCCATCCCCCACCCCTCCCCCGTCTCCCCCCCCCCTTTGTCAGCTGTTTAATGCGCAGTCCACACGGCCTTCTGGGTAGAATGTTGCTTGGCTGCCTGCAGTTGTTTTGTGGAGGTTGTTAAACCCCAGGCTTACCCTAGTCTGGCTATAAAATGTTGAATCAGTTTTGGATAGTGTCAGCCAAACGTGTGGATCATTTGATTTTAATTTCTGCACTGGAAGCTGGAGGAATCAGGAGGAAGATTGGACGGTGGTGATGGTGTTTGCATTAAGTCTTCTCCCATTGCTGACCCTTCCTCTGTTTTAGGGCCCCAAATGTATTGAGATTGCTTTGCTGTGAACATTTTATTATCATTGCATATTAGGCAGTCTTATTCAATGCTCATTTGGTAAATAAGGCTGCCACTCATTGCCAAGTCTGAAACTACACAGGCAGTGGATTCAGGTTGGATTTTAAAATGGCATCATGTGTTTAGTTCTGGAATTAGCCAAGCTGATATAAGCGCACTCGTGTTAACTTGATGCCTCCTCGTGTTTTGAATTGGACAGCTATAGGTGCTAATATCACAATTGGAAAGAGACCGTTACTATGATATTGGTTCCTTACAGAAGAGGGTTAATATATGACAAAGAGTTAATGCATGACTAAGGGTTAATGCAGAGAGGCAGATTACCAAGTGCCTAATTTATTGTAAAGGAGATTAGAATGATCTACTAATGCCTGATCTACTGAGATATTCTAGCAATGGCATCTGATGCCCTCCATCAGCAAGAGTATTATGCTTCATAATGGCCCCTTTAATAATAAATAATAGAGTTTTTGAATTGATGTCCCCATAACCATGAGACTGCAAAGTGAATGGTGACATTTAGCGATGTTCTAGTGTCCCTATTATGTTTTGGGAGATTTCCAGACTTTGGTTCAGCAGTGACAATCTTTGCAGAACAGCAGCACATAACAACACACACCTTCACCATTCCTAATCCCTTGTTCAGTTTTTCAGTCGACAATATTTGTTTGACACCTTGAATCTGCTGTAAACTATCAGACAGTGTTCCACATTCACCCTAACATAATTGCAAACACGTCCTGGCTGATTATTCACAATGAAACAATTCTTCAGGCATCCCCCAGCATGCAGATTAGATCAGGTTAGATTAGATTAGTGAATTCCGTGCCAACATTAGGCACTTCTGATTTAAATCCACTCACTGATAGTCAGGTGCATGGTCAACAATTAAGTGTTTTAATATTTATTAAGTATAGGCTTTTTATATACATTATATATATATATATTGAAAAAAATCAACTTTGAAGATTACTGTGGCAAAGGTATAGTTGCTCAAAAATGTGGCATAGTAATATTTTACACTGCTCTTTGTTAAAACACCATAGCTGCTAACACTTTATGAGCCATCAAAGAACAAACAAGAAGTAAAAGTGAGTAATCTGGTGCCTGCTAAAAGACCACTTTCCCACACTAGATGTTGGCCTCAGGACTGAGCATTTCAGGGGCAGGAGAGAGCAGAAGCCATTTCGCTTATGGAAAGCTGAACTCAATTGCAATTTGTGTCTCTCTGCCCCATTCCACATGAAATACGCAGATACCCTCTTTATAATTTCACTCACAGCGAGGCCTGTGATTAGTCATCTCTGGTCCTTATTCCAGCTGAAAGGGCACTGAAACCTTCAATCTGACTCTGCCCAGCTGCACACACACTAAGCTTTGTTGCAGCATTATTACTTTATAACTGGAGAAACATTACTGCAAAGTCCAATTACTGTTGCTGCATATAGTGCTTCATCAAGAGTCGAAAGGCCATCGATAATGAGATAGTTCCACAATGTTGTGCCTGTTTGCAGCTCCTTTGTAGAGCACCAAACTATTCAGACTTGTTATTGCTCCATTTGCAGCTCTGTTTATACCCACAATTTCAGTTTGGTTTTGATCCATTATTTGATACCTGGAACCATAATTCGACTTTTAATATAAACGTGACACCAACTATTTCCATAACTATGATATGCCGAGTACAGTTCATGCAGGAATCCTGTCTATGCATGTCATTCAATACAGTTGCTTTTGCTTCATCCAACCATCTTTCTCTCTGTTCTCTGGTGAACTTCTACCATTATTTTCCTCCTCTGTGGCTGTTCCTCTCTTACCAAGTTCTTCAGGTTAGTGGCAACCAACACTAAACTGTGGCCTCTCTGCATGTGTTTGCATGTATATGTGTGAGTGTCTTTGTGTGTGTATGCCTGTAACCACTTTCCTGACCAACAGATCTACTGCACTTCCCTTGGTTATTCTTTCTTAAGACTCACATTACTCAGATTATATATTAATTTATGAGTGAGATCATGAGCGGACAGTGCTCGAGTTCAAAGGAAGAATGTAGAACCTTTCCTGGATTCCAGAGTATCACAGCCTATATGTGGCCTGCATGTGTTTTAATAGTTTCAGCTTTCAGTTAAAGGATTCTTGAAACAATCTTGTCTTATATACAAACAACACTGAGGAACAGACGTTGGCCAGCATCTTTCATCTACATTAGTGTTTACAGTCACACAGAGTTAGACCCTTCCCAAGGAAATTAATCACCTTTGTTGGTGCGTCACTTTTTGGTACCCTGTACTTTTCAACAAGAAGTTGTTGTCTTGTAGAGTAAACAGGAATCTACATGTTCCTACTTAAAGTAAGTAGGCTCTGGACAATCTTCTCCTCCTCCTCCTTAAGCAACACAAAGACTGCTGTATCACCTACATGAAGAGGAGAGTGTGCAAAGCCAAGTGGTCTATTGGTGTCATTGTGCTATCAAAGTAGGTATTGCTATTTAATGAGTGACAAGATCAACAGTATCTTGGATTCTAATCTTTAAACAGGCTCTGTAATGTTTCACTGCTCAGGAATAATAGAGAGATACCCGAGGCCACCATTTACTGCACAGAGCAGACGGGTACTGAAGGGAGTGAACTGTATTACATGAAGGGTGGGCATGGATTATTTGTAGCCATGAGTTGGCAGATTCACTGTCTCCCACTGCATATATCCACTTACACATTCCAGAACAAAGACTTCATTTATATTTGTCTTTAAGGAAAAGTATAGCAAGTCAAATACTATACAACATATACCACAGTTGGCTTCAATATATTTCACTCTGAGGCTCCCGAAAAAACTAAGGGTTGCTTTATTTATAAGGGAATTTCCTTCACTGAGGTAAAATCAACTTGCACCAAACTTTTCATTCAGTTAATGTGGACTGGCAAGAATGTGAACTGTGTGGCTCCAGTGTGAATGTACACAGGTATCACTGAAGCAGTTGGGGGGGGTCCTGGACTGAGGTCTCATGGGTGTCTTGCTTGGACTTCATTGCAGAATTGGGCAGAGTGAAAGCTTTCATTGATCAGGTGAGCTGCCTCTTTCTCAAACCTGCAACATCTGTTCTGAACATTTAATTTGTGAGCAAACGTGTTGAGATTTGTACTCAAGTACACAGTGGTCTTAAAGTGGTATTTAGACATATATGCTCTGAGTTTTGATAAAGCGGGTTTGCAGTGGTGTATGTGCTGATGTAAAATGAGAGTTTGTGATCTAGTATCGTGCACACATGTCGGTCATTGTCTCCTTGAATCCATTGGCTGTTACAACATAAAGTATTGATTCTGAGATTGGCCGGTCTCTAATTTCTTCCTTGCTGTCAATCATATTATAACGTGCTACACCTGTGTCAAGCCATTCAAGTGTGCCAGATGTGAATTGCAAGTGGTAATTGCAAGGGTACAGAGCAGAGTTTCATTTTGATCTGAAAACCAAAGATACTTGTTCCACGGTGCTGACTTTTGCCAAGACGGATCACTTGACAGGTCAATAAGGCCCTGCCCAACCCCCGGTTCAAGTTTCAGAACATTGCATCTGAGTTGCGAGAGAGAGAGAGAGAGAGAGAGAGAGAGAGAGAGAGAGAGAGAGAGAGCCAGAGGGTGGGTAGGAGGGAGAGAGAGAGAGAGAGAGAGATAGAGAGAAAGTGTGCAGGCAAGAGAGTCAGTGCGTTAGAGTGTGAGAAAGAGAGAGAGTGAGATGTGTGAGAGTGTGCATGGGGAGAGAATCAGTGTGTGTGAGAGAGTCATTGGGTGTGAGTCAGTATATTGGTGAGAGAGAATCAGAGGTTGTGAGAGTCAGGAATATGAGAGACACCGTATATGTGTGTGGAAGAGAGTCAAAGTGTGCGTGATGGAGTCTCTGTCTGAAGGAGCCTTTTCCACTAATGGCTCAGGCAACATTTAGAAGCCGGGCCAATATTGCAGAATCACAGATCGAGTTTCCAGCAGAAGAGAGGATTTTGTTTCACAAGGGATGTACTCCTTGCAGATGCAGATGTCAAATGATGCTTTCGTGATTCTACCTCAATAACATGAACACAACCCACACAATGTGTCAGGGCACCAATTGCACTGTCCACACCTTTGCTGTCTGAGGTGTTGTTTATGGTGCCAATTTGCTGCTGGACCCTGATCTAGCTTGCCTTGTGTGTCCTGGAAACAAAGTTGAAAGAGACTGTTTTGCAGTGTGGAGTGAGAGTGATCGATAGAGGTTTTGACTTTATTCTTTAGGAATCAGATCTTTATAGCTTTCCAGTCAAACAAGTGCAGTTTCTCATGCAAGACGTCTGCCATTCACACATTAACCAGAAACTCCTCCACTTCACTCATGAGACTTACTTGTCCTTGTTGAGTAGTTGCATGGAAATAAATTGCAAAGAGTTGACACAGGCATAATAGGCCGAATGGCTTCTCTCTGAGGTTTTCTGATATTAGGGTGTTTAAGATCTTTCAGATCAACAGCCACAAAAGAGCTCTCTGCCAATATCCTCACCCGACCTCTGAAACATCTGTGATGATGATGGCAGTGATTTCCAAGTATATTAGAAAGGTCGTGCAATCTGCACTGATGATATAAAAAGTTATTCGATCCTGAGCAAGGGAACTCTTCCTGGCCAGCTTTTCTCCCTTGAGCAGCATCAATGATCACTGATGTAATATTTACTGTGTTCAAGTATTTGCCACGTTTCCTATAGTGACCTTAATTCCAAAGTGTTCATTGCTTGGGCAGTCCTTTCAGGCATCTTGAGAATGTGAGTGATGCTGGGGCAACGTATGCCCTTCACTCTCTAGGACAGATCTTACTTTTATTAATATTCATTTGTTCAAGATCTGGGCATCACTGGCAAAGCCAACATCCCTGAACTGCTCTTAAACTGAGCAGTCATTACAGAGGGCATTTAAGTCAGCCTCATTGGTGGGTCTGGAGTTAACGAAAGGCCTGGATGGAAAGGAAGGGGAGATTTCCTTCCTTCAACAGCATTAGTCATCAGGAGTGGTTTATGCAGTCTTTTTTGTCCCAAATTATTAAGTAAGTTTAAAGTCCACTGCTGCCATGGTGGGATTTGAACACGAGCCTCTGTGGTCTAGTAATTTAGCAGCTGTAACAATATCGGAAAGCAAAATGGGAGATTCATACTTCCTTTAGTGAGCTTGTAGCAGGGGATCAGGAGATGCCCAAAATGTGCTTGTTATAAATTCTCGTCAAAGATCCACACACAAGTTTCACTGCCACCCCAGCTCTCTGGCCCATCAATCTTTTTTACAGGTACTAGAGGACCTTGTATATGTGGTCAACATAATTTTTGTAACTGTGTGTTGCTGCCTCCTGGCACCTGCAGTATATTTCTTCCATTGATATCGGAAAAAAAACAGGTGGAGCCAAAGGAAACCGTCATCAGAGAAGATATCATCAGTACTTGAAGAATTTGAACTTTGCTTCAACAGGTCAGTCTCAACTTTATAGAATCTCCACCACTTACTGTGAATGCCATGAGTTGCTCAATGGTGATTAAATCTGCATTTCAATTACATGACGCAGAATTCTCAATAATGACCATAAAGAGAGAGATTGGCCTAGAAAGGTGAAAGTGAAGGGGTTTAGACTGTTTGCGGGCTGATGTATCCTAATTATATCAGAAGTAGGGAAAAAACATTTATTCATGAGGATAACTTTATTTTTTTAAATTTTATACACACAATAAAACCGTAAGACTTTCTCAAGCGTTGAAACAAAAAAAGTTTAAAATATTGGACGTGTTCAGTGTTCATTCGCCCTCCAATCAGTAAAGCAATCTTTCAGCAGTGAGTTGAGTTCCAGTTTATCACACAGAATATCAGCAGCATAAATGAGTGCACCGGAGAGTATTATGCACCAGGTCCGTACAAATGAGGTTTGACTGTCTCCCACTTAAAATGGGTAGCATAGACAGAAACCACCCCAGCCAGCAAGACAGAAGTAAGGTTAACTGTGTTGGTGCCTATGAGTGATGTGCCCAGTGGCCACTAAAATCCACCTTCATGTTTAACATCAGAATCTGGGGATCATCACAAGTTCACCTGGTCAAGATTTTTAAGTTTCTATTGAAAGTTTGAGCAAAGCAACTTTCTTATTTATCTGTGCATGTGATGGCTTTTGGTTTGAGGTGTTTTTGTTTTGTTTTTCACCTTTGCCATCAGGTGGGCACTCTGCTCAGAAGTGTCCAAGGACAGGAATACAAACAAAGCTCCCAAAGTGACTTCTGGGGTTTCTCCTGCCCCTCTTTTGGAAATTTGGCCTCTGGGCTTCCCACATTGGGTTGGGTTTGGAGGGAGTCACAGCCACTGCCAACATTACTTCTGAGGTACGGTATGTTTTTGCCATCCTATCGCAACAATGATAAAGCAGCTTTCCAACAGTAGTATGGAGTGATATGTCAATAAGATACATTTTGTCCCTTTAATGACTGGGTGGACAACACTGAACACAGTCTTGTGCATATTACAATAGTCAAACAAGAAAATTACTTAAACAAAAGTCATAAATGAGCAGCAACCATTAAAAGACATCAAATAATACTCTAGGTGGAAGATACTGCTGAAGATTATCAGGGTCACTATATTTCTGAGTGAAGTACGAACTCTTATCCATTGAATTATTCATCTTGCTGTTCAATATTCGAACAAGATCTCTTTAAAAAAGGACTCTTTGACAGTACAACATCCTCTTACTAACCCTTACATTATTTGCTAACACATTTGTTTTCAGCCCCCTTTCTAATGGAGAAGTTGTAGCAAGCTTCTTCCCAGTAGGCTAAACATTTTGAGTAGCCAACTAAAATTCATCCGAAAGATATTTCTCTAGATACAGCATGTGATTTTAGGTATTTCATATTTTCTAAGTACCAACCAGAATATGTCGTCATCCCATTCTGCTCTTCCCATATCTCAAAGAAAAAATGTTAAGAAGTCAACCCACAGTGTAATCCTTCCTTATAACTCTGTAAAAATCAATAAACTGCATTTGCATTGTTCTCATTTGGGAAGGAATGGACAGTTCAGACTATGCAATAGTTTATCATTGTGTGGATGTGGACAGGAAGATAAGGAATTCATGGCACAGTTTCTGTTGGAAATTACATTAGCAATCACTGTTTTCCAATTGCCTCCACCTGCAGAATCATCTGGGTTTGATTCCTTTGGAGAGTTAACCTCTCTTGCCTTACTCCAACCATGAACCACAAAGGTCCGTGGTGCCAAGCTGTTCAAGTAATTGAAGCTTGAAGAGGTGGTGGAGTCTGGAAGGAACGTAACTGCATCAGCATTAATTAGGTTCTTGCCAATCGGTATAAATGTCTAGTTATTAAAAGTAGTCTGTTTTTTTTTTAGCACATTTCCAAGCCCCAAAGGATAGCAATAGCTCCAGGACACACTGTTCTGGCTAAGAATAGAACAACAATCAAATCGTTTTCAATCCCACTTTAAGAAACTTATGTAAAGTGACTGGACTTTGTTTTGACAGTCTGTATGACCCAAGCATGGGTGGAGTTTCATGCGTCAACTTTCTGTTATTTTGTGGGATTCAAGAGCAAAGGGAGGAATGAATCTAACTGACCAACATGATAGATGAGCTATTGTTGGGGCTGATTACATATGAATATGATCAAGAGGTCCAGGGATGTCAACCGATACATTATTTTGGAACCAGGAAACATAGCCCTCTGCACTCCCATGTCAATGACACAGTCTTGGATCCACTGATGTCTTTTCTGTTGTGTTTCCTTTGTATCCTCTTAAGCAACACTATCCCAAAAGCTTTATCTTTGCACACAGATACAAAAAGAGCAATAGGATTAACTCTCAAGCATGTTCAAATTCTTAAGATGTAATATATTTTAAGATATTTGTGCTTACATTTGTAGGAAACTATCATATATTTTAGCAAAGAGAGGGTTTAGCAATTGGATGTAGATAATCATTGCAGGGCAGCTGCATTCCTATTCAAACTTAATAATAACTTCTTAGCCCTTGCTTAGATACTGGTTTGTAATGTATTTCCACAAGTCTTTTGATCTACATCTAAACTGTGAACCTTGCCTATAGTCGTACCTACAGCCAGACATCAGCTATTCGAGTTAATCTTAACTCCACCAACCCTCCTGCAATGAGATTGCAGCCAGAGAAGCATTCCAGGGGATCTATTATTCCCTCCTAACGAAGATCATATCCATAGCAGCAGATGACTAAGTCATAAAAGTGGCAAACTGGAAGGAAAACTAATATGGCTGTACATTATTATCCATTACTGATTGATCTAGGTGAAGTTACAATAACAACAATTGTATATACATAGTGTTTTAATATAGTAAAATATCCCAAGGAGATTTACAGGAGCACTTTCAGCCAAACTTTGAAGCTGAGCCACATACATATTAGAACTGGTGATCAGAAGCTTAGTCAGAGAGAGGCCTTAAGAAGGAAAAAAAAAGGTGGCTTAAGCAAGGGAATTTAGGGCCAAGGCAGCTGTGGGCATGGCAAAGGAAATTGGGCAGCCACATGACAATTGGATTAGGCTCTTGGAGGGCTGTAGGTCTGGAGGAGATTCTATGATCAGGAAATATGAAGTTGTGAAGAAATTTAAAAACAAGACTTAAAATCAAGGCTTTCCCTTCTGGGGGCAAGCATAGGAGCAGTTATATAAATCACTGTATTCTCTGCACTAAGGCTGAGTGGACTGTCTAATCTCATGGGACAACTTACTGTGAATTAATCCTGACCACAGAAAAAGTTGCCAGCATATGCCCATACCTTAACAGACTCCCTTCCAGTCCACAGTCACAGCTATGTCTCAGTTGAGGTGAAACCAGATAGCCTATGTTATTTTCAAATCTCCTTACACTGAACATTGGAAGCCTAGTGCTACTTTTATTAAAGGGGTGCTGCTGAATGGTATAAATATTGCACAGCCAAAAGCATTGATGAAGGAAATCTCAGGAGCACCACTGGTGATGTGACAGTCACAGCATTAAAAAGACCTTTGCCACCCCTTGTATTTGTTTTATCAAGCGCTGCAACAAAACTGAAGTCCAAAGCAAAAGGAGAAACGGGTTATGTAGCAGCTGAAGTACAAACTAGTGAAGTACAAACAATACCCGAGCATTAAACTGGGAGCAGTGGGTCGCAGGATGCCACTGTCTAATCTAATAAGACTGTGGTGCTTGCGTCTGCTATAAATGATGGGAAGCAGCTGATTGCTGGCCCAATTCCAAGGGAGTTTTACATCTGCCCTCCAGTCATAGATGCCATTGCCATCATAAATTAGTTTAAATGATCATAATCTGGAACACCCTCAAAGAATTTAATGAGGGGTTGGTCAGGCTGGATGTTCCAATTTAGCCGATTGGTAAGAGTATACAAGAAATCTGAATGCATACCCCCTAAAATGGCTTGATGTTTTCACTACATTGATAATGACCTCAGTTTCCTAGGTAATATACACACTATACCTTTTAAATCCTATCTTCACATTAATTACCTCAACAAGTTTTCTCCCTGTCTTCCTTACAACTATAAGAGAGGTAAATATCCGGCACAGAAGGTCTGTTGGTTTTGGAACAGTTTTTACTTTCTCATGTGTTTTGCCACACTGATGTCAAAGGACTGCTGGGATTTTATGTGCTCTGCCAGAACTGTAGCCTTTCTGATATAATTCTGTGTTGAAGGTGCCTCAAAAATATTGATGTAGTATTCTGCCTTAAGTTATGAAACATAGTTTACCTTGAGGGGAGCTGCAAGTCCAACAGGAAGATCACAGGACAGACACTGCAGTATCAGTGTTCTGCCAGTACATAGCACTCTTACATTTTGCAATGGTGTGGCCAAAGGTTTAACTGTAGTATAAATGATAACTGTCTCACTAGGCTGGGCATTGTTAATGTTTTCAAGTGAGAAGGGGTAGCAAAGAAGGGCTTATCTAATTAAGTGAGCAAATGTGTTCAAAACTTTGCTAGATCAACCCCCTTCATCTGAGAATACATTCTCCATTCAGTACACCCTTCATGGTTGAGGAATTGAACAGAGTGGTAAGGATATCAGACAAATTGAAAAGAAGAGAGAGCAAAGACTGAGGTAAGTGAAGATTCCACGTGGTTTAATACTGAATTGAATGTGGAAGGAGTAATATGGATGGTTCAGTTATTATTTAGTCCTTTTTTTTACAAAACAAGTTAAGATTTACAGGGAAAGTGATGAGTGGGACTAATCAGATTGTTCTCTCAAAGAGCTGACAAAGGAATATCGTTCTCCTTTTGTGATATATTATTCAATGACCTTTGATCAAGATCCCTTTCCATTAGCAGAGTCATTGCTTTATTCAAAAGTTTGATTACTTCGAGGGACTTATCTAACTGCACACTCACAATAATCATCAGCACCTCGTCAAGGTTTGGATGCAGAATCAATTTGATGCTGACCCTGGTTTAACAAATGCAGGTTAAAGACTCTGGCATACTTTCCAAAAATTAGACATTAGTGTTAACCCTGGCTGAAAGGTTACTGGGCGTAGATAGCAATGCAGAATTAAGGTTCATCCAGATCTGCCATGATCCTTCTGAAGGGGAGCACAGGTTTGAGAATAAGTATATAAATGTACTGCTGTAATCTCTCTATATCCTGTAGCAGCCACTCTTATAATCACACTGAATATAGTTACTTGTTGGTACTTGTTGGTAATGAGGTTAAGAGCACCCAATTAGAGGACCTCTTTGTCTTAGGCATGAATGTTGCTTGCATTCAGGGGCGAAGTGGAACCTGACTTAAAACGTGTAAAGCATCCTTTAACTCACTGTACTAGCTCATCAAAATTGTAAAAGTGATGCCAGTGTTTAAGAAGGGATGGAGGCAAAAGGCAGGAAACTATAGGCCAGTTAGACTAACCTCGGTGGTTAGTAAGATTTTAGAGTCCATTATTAAGGATGACATTTCGGCGTATTTGGTAGTATATGATTAAATAGGATGAAGTCAGAATGGTTTCGTTAAGGGGAGATCTTGCCTGACAAATTTGTTAGAATTCTTTGAGGAGGTAACAAGCAGGTTAGGCAAAGGAGAGTCAGTGGATGTTATTTACTTAGATTTTCAGAAGGCCTTTGACAAGGTGCTGCAGATGAAGCTGCTAAACAAGACCCCATGGTGTTAGAGGTAAGGTACTAGCATGGAGAGAAGATTGGCTGACTGGCATAAGACAAAGAGTAAGGATAAAAGGGTCCTTTTCAGGAGGGCTGCCCGTGACTAGTGGAGTTCTGAAGGAGTCAGTGTTGGAATCTCAGCTTTTCACTTTATACATCACTGATCTGGATGAAGGAACTGGTGGCATTGTGGCTAAGTTTGCAGACGCTGCCAAGATAGGTGGAGGCAGGGAATCTGTAGAAGGACTTGGACAGTTTGGGAGAGTAGGCAAAGTGGCAGATGGAATACAGAGTAGGGAAGTGTGGGGTTATGCACACTGGTAGGAAGAATAAAACTGTAGACTATTTTCCAAATAGGGAGGAAATTCAGAAATCAGCAGTGCAAAGGGACTTGGGAGTCCTATTTCAGGATTCCCTCAAGGTTAACTTTCAGGTCAAGTTGGTAGCAAAGAAGGCAAATGCAATGTTAGCATTCATTTTGAGAGGACTAGAATATAAAAGCAAGGATATACTGCTGAGGCTTTACATTGGTCAGACTGCATTTGGAATATTGTGAGGAATTTTGGGCACCATATCAAATGAAGGATGTGCTGGCCCTGGAGAGGGTTCAAAGGAGGTTCACAAGAATGATCCCGGGAATGAAAGGGTTAACACATGAGGAGCGTTTGATGCCTCTGGGCCTGTACTTGAAGTTCAGAAGGATGAGTGGGGGGCATCTCATTGAAAGCTATTGGATCTTGAGTGGACGTGGTGAGGATGTTTCCATTAGTAGGAGAGTCTATGATCTGAGCCTCAGAATAAAGGGATATCCCTTGAAAACTGGGATGAGTAGGAATTTCTTCAGCCAGAGGGTGGTGAATCTGTGGAATTCGTTGCCACAGAGGGCTGTTAAGGCCAAGTCATTGGGTGTATTTAAGGCAGAGATGGATAGGTTCTTAATTGGTAAGGCGGGAGAATGGGGTTTAAAAAGAATTAGCCATGATTGAATGGCAGAGCAGACATAATGGGCCAAATGGCCTAATTCTGCTCCTATATTTTGTGGTCAACAGTCTCACTTTTCCAATATCTAATTAGCCCCACAACCCTATTCTTTCCCTATAACCCATCATATTTTTGAGGAAGAATAAGTAAAGGCAAGATAAACCAAATGTTACATTTTTAAAAGCAGTATGAGAACAAAGCATTGGGGTGTATGTATGCAGACAATAAAGGTAGCAGGATAAAGTCAAAAGGCTGAAAAAACTGCTAGATGATTAAGAGATTAACTACAAAAACAAATTTCTGCAATCCTTTATAAACCACCAGTTAGGTCTTAGTGAAGTACTGTGCCAACGCCTTGAACAGGCTACAGAAAAGATCTATTCAAAATAGAACCAGAAATGAAGGATTTTGGTTGCTTGGGGACTCTGGAGATTGGTGAGGTTCTGCTTGGGGGAAATCAGGAGGAGATTTGATAGAGGTGTTCAGAATTGTGAATAGTTTTAATGTAGTAAACATGGAGAAACTGCACTGGCAGTAGACAGGACACACAAACGATGATTTTCAAAGAACCTGAGACAACTTAAAACAACCTGCAGTGAGCTGTTGTGATCTAAGTTGTGCTGACTGAAAAGAAGCAAATTTGAAAGAAACTTGGATAAATATTGGAAGAGGAGGGAATTTGCATGGCTATAAATAAAGAGCAGTGGAGAGTGACTAATTGGATATTTGAACCAAAGAGTTGGCTTAAGTACAATGACCTGAATGGCTTCCTATGTTATGTTGTTCTGTGGCTTTACCCTCTTAAATTTTCAAATCTGTTCAGGTTGAAATAGTTGGCTGCTTCTCATTCTGCTTTTACAATTAAAATGCTTTAAAACTGAAACACTAAGAATATAAGTATATGGTAAGAGGCTAATGGGTTAATTGTACTGGTGAACAAAACCATGGTTTTCAATCAGACTGTCTTCATACAGCCAATGCAGAGCAAACATAAGTGTGGCCCACAGTTTTGGTAGGGTTTTAATTCCTTTTTTGACATCAAAGATGTTTTCCCAATGTAGTGTAGAATGTGAAAGAAGTATAAGCTACTCAATAACCTTTCCTAGTCCATTACTTGCAACCAACTAACTCTTGTATTTTTTGTTAAGGATTGATGTAGATATACCAATACTGGTTAAAGATGCTGTGCGATAGCTGAACAAACTTCCATATAGGTTTTGTATTCATTATACCAATAGAATAATGATGTTGCTATTACCAATTGGCCATTCAGCACAATTCGTGATGTTAGCAACTAATCCCTGTTCCCCTAGCTTAAGTGAAGGTTAGCAGTGAATGGGTTTGAAATCAGAGGAGAGATGATGTAATTCAGCGGGAATGGCTCCAAAGTTTGGCCTGAAAGTGGGTAGGAAGACTGATGGAGGTAGGGAGTTTGACAGTATTGAGGTCCTGGGAAGCAAAGCGCTGTAGTGGAAAAGGGAGATGAGATAAAAGTTTGGAAGAATAATGACTAGCAGTGTTAACATAAATTGAGTGAATACAGGAGAAGTATGAATGAAATACAAAGCTCATGTTGTATCTCACACAAACTCCTGACACAGTAAGTCTGACTCCTACACAGTTTAGCCTCTAGGTGTCAGAATAAAACTGCTGAATTAATAAAATCCGTGTCCATTATAATAACAGTTCATTGTATTCCTCACAGCGACCTTCATAAATTCACAGAAAAAAAATTATTGCCCTTGTAACTCCTGCTTTCTTTGAATAGAACAATATAACGTGTTTGTGACATTACTGCTGGTCCAAGACCAGAATGCTCCTGGCCAGTTGATGCAGTGTCTATTTTCTCTTCCACGCTAGTGAAATCCATGTTGCGTTTCTTTCTGAAGGTTCTCCTCAGCATTGGGGTCCCGGCAAGTACACTCATCCTGTTCATCACAGTCAGCAGCAAAGGGAATTACCTATGAGGAAGCAATTGGAAAGGGTACAACTTGAAGTGGAAGGGTTTGAAGATAAACAACAATAAAATGATAGATCAGCCGCAAGCAAAGCAGGTCACCATTTGGGCTGAAGCCAAGAGATATAGAGAAGGAAAGTCTATCCAGACTTTATTTAAACAGAAAGCAGGTTCCATAAGTGTTGGGCTAAATGTTAACAGTTCTGTGTACATATGATGTTTATATCAAGGAATGTATTACACAGGAATCGACACATGTAGAGTTGGAACCTGCTGAAGAAGCGATGGCATATGAATATAAGTGTACAAATCAGTCCAGGGAGGGGGAAGATGCCTCATTTAGCACAAGTTCCTGCTCAATTTTTGCCACACCACTTTTAACCTTTAAAAACATCTCACCTTGAAATGCTCAATAAGTTTCATTAAATAATTGCAATTTCATGTCAATTGATCCTTTAAGCTCATTACAGCCGAGTAACTAATAGTGTGAGTATCCTTTTGATGATACAGTAATTGTTAGTGATGCAAAAGCAAAACACCATATGTTGTAAATCTGAAAATGTTGGAAATACTGAACCAGAGAGGCATCATTTGTAGAAAGATGAACTATTAACATTTCATGCTGTTGATTTTTTGTCAAAACTGCTAAGAGATAAAACTTTTGTTATTTATGGTACAAGAAAAGAGGAAAGGGAGGAGGAGAGAAAGGGAGGAGGAGAGAAAGAGATCTGCTCCTACAGAAGCCAAAGAAATTACAAAGGCAAAAATGGGTGATTATGGGTCAAGAGGAAAATCAGAAACACTGCAGATGCTGGAAATCTGAAATAAAAACAGAAAATGTTGTACATGCTCAGCAGGTCAGGTAACATCTGTGGAAAGAGTAGCAGAGTTAATGTTTCAGTTCAGAGTCCTTTCGGGTCCAGATGAGGTATTGATGAGAAAATGTTGAACTCAGTAGTATCAGGAAGGCTAAATGATACAAGTATGGTTCCTTGAGTTTACACTGAGCTTTATTGACACAGTACAAGAGAAAGAGAGAGAGCGAGAGAGAGAGAGAGAGAGAGAGAGATCAGAGTGGTAGCAGGATGAACAAGTAAGCTGACCAGGATTGTGCTTGCTACCTGAGGTAAGTGATCACCTGATCTGTAATGGTCTCCCCTGTGTTAGGAAGATTGCATTGTGGAAAGCAAAAAACAGTACACTAAATTGAAAGAGGGAAGAGTAAGGTGCTTTTATGGTTTTGATGGTCTGTGGAAAGTTGGAAGTAGGAAGGGAAAAGGATATCCAGTAACCTACAAGGCTCCAGACCAAGGCTTGGGACATGGGATCAATTGTGTTGTGCTCAGCCTGGATTTGATGCACCAAGTAGGAATCCTCTGTGCCACAGATTCATAGATTTCTATGACTCTTTGTATTACCAATGGCATCAGTCTGTATGTGTCAGAAGTGGCAGTCGATGATCTGTTCAATGCAGGCATAAGGGGCTGGAGATAAAAAGAGGAAACCCTACCACGTTTCCTGGAGGGAAAGACAAAGTGAAAGAATTCTCAGGCTTCTAATGGTCAGCACCATCAACTCCTCAGTTTGCCTTCCTGTATCATAAAGAGAGGAGGACAATTTAATTTACTTCATAGTGCTGCCATTTTGCACTGAGCATTTCATATTGTCTCTTCCTGAGCTAAAAATTAAATTAATCCACAAAGTGAGAACTTGGGCTGCAAAGTAGAATCTATTCTCAGATGAAGGAATTGAATAAGACCTATTCAAATGATGGAATGCTGTCTCAGGGATATATCTATTCTCAAGAAAACATGGTCTCAATGAGTAGGCTTGGCAACCAGGTAAGTAGGAACAAAGCTTGTATAGAGCCAAAGGACTTGAGATACTTCTAATAACATTGAAAATGCTGTGACAAATCATAGAACTTAACTCATTTGCAAAACATGCCTGGTTCTGGGTATGGGAAACATCATTTTGGAACTCCATTTCTAACTCTTCTGAAGGTTCAGATACTTTCAGCCTACAAAGGAGTTAGCTTGGATTAGTGGAGTAAAGCCAGCATTTGAAGTTTTTCTTAAAATATTCAAACCATGATGAGCCAAAACTCTTTCCAAATAAATTTCAGCAGAACTGGAGCAATATGCTCCAAACCACTAGCTGTGAAGTTTTGCATGATTGTTCTTTTGTATTTAATGTTTCAGCTGAGAAACATCATCCACTTATATTCCTATCTTTCCTCTGTCACCTTTATCACCTTGAGGCAGGGTTCACTGAATGAACGCCACACCGCCTCAATTAAAAATAAGGCAGGATCAATGGTCCATTTGTGTCCCGGTAGCTCCTCTGCTGTGGATCACAAGATCCCATTGAAAAAAGGTCATTGATTCCACAGGAGCTGGAAGGTACTGTAGATAACAGAAAGTGGAAATATGGAAGTTTAATTTCTCGAGGTTGAAGCTGGCAATTATTCCCCCTTTCTTGCAGCTGCCTGCCTAAGTTCCCTCAATGCTGCGTCCTCATTTTGGGAGGGGGCACAATACAAGCTCCACTCATTACCTTGAACTTGATGACCTACCTGCTTCAGCTGGGAGGACTGAATGCACATTTCAAGGTATACACAACAATAGCATCAAAGGCCAAGAGAGTTTTAAAACCCTTTCTTGTTTGCCTAATTGCACCATCCATACCCATCCCCAAAATTCAGTGTGAAGGCAGGAATCAGAAACTGACTTAATGCTCCTGGAGTAAGTTGTGATTGAAAAGTGGCAGCTATCCATTTCAACTAGAAAGTGTTAGATATAGACAGAATCATGCAGTGTGAAAACAAGTCCTTCAACCCAACCATCAGGCATCCATTTATATTAATCCTGTTTTATTCTTCCCGTATTCCCATCAACTAGTCCTAGATTCCAACACCCACTGACAATACGGGCAACTTTACTGTGGCCAATTAACCTACAAAACCACATCTTTGGGATGTGGGAGGAAACCACATGGTCACAGGGAGAATGTACAAATCTCACACAGACACCACCATCAGTCAAGATTGAACCTGGTTGTTGGAGCTATGACATAGCAGCTCTACTGGATGTAGCACTATGCTGGCCCATTGCAAGTTAAGAAAGAGCAGAACTTGGTTGAATGTTAGGCAGTATTCCTCCTCCCCCTGCACCCCCCCCCCCCCCCCCCCCCCACCACCACCCCAAAAGGGCAGTGGATCTGTAAACAGTTTCCACCTTGTGGTGAACAATATTTTACTGTCCAGGGAGACCATGTATGGGACACTTTTGCATCCTTGACCATAGCCACCTGAGCTGATTTTGATTATCTAAGAAGTTCAAAAAGGAATTCTACAATTTAGACATCGTGTCCCTCCTGCAGATGGGAGCTGATTTTTCACCTCTCCTATGAGATTATATTGTTATAAACAAGAAAACAGGAGGAGTAGTAGACCACCTGGATCTTCAAGCTCGTTGGATTCTACTTTGTTTTATGGGATAGGTTGGATGGATATAGATTTTTTTCCCTGACCGCCTTTTTTTGTTCATTCTAAAACAAAGCAAAATATCCCATTCTCCTTTTTCTATCCATCTCATAAGGAAAGGAATTCTACAGGGAAACGGGAAACATTTTGAATTGCATGCAAGAAGAAGCTATGGTTCACTTCACCTGTATTATCTGGTATCTCATCTGTCCACTTTAGTGTGCCTCAGCTAAACTACAAGCTATGTTATCTGACCAAACTGAAGTTACTACAAAAAAATACAATTCAATGTAGACAAGTATCACTTCAGCAAGGCATAATTGAACAAAGTAATGCCAAATGAAATATTAGTAGGGATGAATAAGTTCGATGGAACAACTGTCTTTTAAGGAGGATTGTTAACAAAAAGTTCAGGGTGAGTTCCCAAGTGGAGCAGTTGGTAGCTTAAGGGAATAGTGGATATTTGGAAGGCTTGGAAAAGGTATGGGTGTTGTGAGATTGGGAAGGAGTGTGTCTAATAAGACTTAATCCCACTGAAAATACTGTAAAGTTTGGGCTGTTAGAGACTGGAAGCAAATCCAGGTCTGGCAAAATAGACAATGAAATGCAAGGTTAATGTTATGGATAATGTAATATTAGATAAAGGATGGAAAACTGACTGGGAGAGAGCTGCAAAAGCCTGGTCACATTACAAAAGCATTGCTGAGTTTTGGAGGTGGTGATATTAGAGGCAGAAGTCAATTTATTTGTACAGGAGAGGGTGTCCTTGGGTTTAGCTGGGGAAAAATGAAGGTTCAACCAAGAATGTGAAATGGAAGAAAGAAGTAGATGGCTAGAGATTGACGTCAGCATGCTTGTGGAAGTTAACCTTGTGGTTGCACATGAGAAAAATAAAAGAGGGGAATGCAGATTTCTTATTTAAATACTGGAGAAGGGTAGAAACCTGATGTGAAAGGTAGCCATAAGAATGGGAGGGTATTCAATGATGTATGTAGACAATAGGATAGTACTCTGCCCCAACAAAGTTTTCTTCAGGGGGAGTTAAATTTGGAGGGTCAGTACTAGAGGAGGGGGATCCATTTTCCATACAGGTGGTATCAAGACCAGGAAAAGGGGGTGGGGGTCAGGAGGGAATGGCACATTCAGTAGGTTAGGGAGAATAAGATCAGGGTAGCCTTGTAGATGAATAAGATGTGGTTCATGCAGACAACAGCAGGGTGAATTTGTGATTGAAGCCAGCAGAACAGAAAAACAAGGGAGGCAGTGATGGTAAGAGGGCCTCCTTGAATATTGTTAGGAGAGTTTACAAGTAGAGAGAAAAGGTAGAAAGATTGAGGCAGCAAGATCAGGATTGAAGCAAGAGAGAAAATTATCAAGTAGCTTGGGAAGATATTCCTCCTTCCCTTAGACCACAGGGGTCTCTTGGATGGCTATAACACAGGCAACACAAGGTTAACATACTATTGAAAGTTAGGGTACTAGGCAGAACAGTTGCTCAAGATAGCTGTGTAATTTCTATGTGCATCTTGCAAAAAAAATGTAGTATGCAAGCCCCCATAATTTACTGTCTGTCCATAACTCTCAACAGTGACTTTTATTTTTAAAAAGATCATAAACTTTACAAGAGTGCTGGCAGTTTCTGGATATGAACTACCTTACTCCAGGAACATTTTGAACAGTGTGACTATCTTATCAATCTCAAAAGTGCAATTTGAAACTTTGAGAAACTTCATAGAGTAACTATGCAACATAAACACCCCAGACGAGTGGTCCTAACAGAATATTGCATTGTGGGAATTTGCCTGTAATTCACAGTGATTATTGTCATAGAGACTGTTTGACAACATGAAAGTAAGTATTGCATTTTTTATACAGAGGAATGTATAAAAACTTAAAAGGCCACAGCATCCATGCGTCTCGCCCTATTGATCATTCCTATCTAATAACATTTCCCTCCCTGTCTTTATTCTACTCTCTAAATCTATCAGCCCCTGCTTTTTCCCTTCTTACCTTCTGCATAAACTGTCTTTTGTCCCATTACTTCAGATTTTGCTCCCTGGTATTAGAAGATGGCTGAGTCACGACAGTTTTATGCAGCAGGCCCTTTCAGTGTTAACCCTGCTAATTTGCAGGCTTAGTTGTGGTAAGCAAGGAGTTAGACATGTGCATATATCACAAGCACTCCCAGGGAACACAAGAGGTAGAAAGTTGCAACCAGTTTTCATAATTAAACCCTTTTAGCACCAGGATCATTCTTCTGAATCTGTGTTACACTTGCTTCATGGCAAAACAAATGCATCTTATCAGAGCATCTCTCCAGCAAAATCTGTTTCACTCCTCTATCATCACTGAAACACTCCCCTACCTCTTCCCTATTGAGCAACTGGAAGAGGTGCAACAATTTATACAAATACACCAGGCAGGTGAAATAGCAACTTATTACTTTCAATTTTTTCCTCATTATTCACGACACACAGGAGCATGAAATTCCCATGGGTAATTGGAAAAACACAGGTGCCTCTGAGGTCATTGACAATGCTATTCAGTAACCAACCTCTCCATGGATTGCAACTTCTGTGCAAGTTTCAGCTTATATCGTCAACCTACCCATGTTCCTGACCTTCTCCTAATCCAACCCCACACACACAGATCTGCAGATTGTAAGCAAGCAGGTAACAAGGACTTAGTATACTATATTCATTGATCACAGTATGCTTTCTACAGTAAAGAGACAACATGCAGATGGGGAGCCATTTGACAAGCATGACCCTTGATTTACTTGATTTACCCTTCATCTTACTTGTTCTGTCCTCAGTCTCCAACAGTGAAGCTTCACACAAGTTTGAGGATAGCAACCGATCTTCTAACCAGACATAGTTATAGCCCTCCAAAATTGGCACCACATTCAACAATTTCAGATAATGATTCCAAAACAACATTTATATCTCCTGTGGACTGGCAATTTTAAACTTTGACCCACCACCACGAATTTGCCATTTAATCTCCCCTGTATTCTACTCTAACTCACGCTCTCCGTCAACTTCTCCTCCACTTTCTTCTCTCCATCTTAAAATGTATATAATTTAATTACATTCTAATGGAAGATATATTTAACCTCTCACTAACTACCTCCGCAGATGCTGCCTGACCCACTTAGCACTTCCTTCCTGTTCCTCTTTAGTTCAGATAACAATCAGCTGTGGAGTTCTGCTTGTCTTCTTATATGTCCTCGAGTTACCTGCTCTGTCAAAGAGGAACATAGAACAGGAACAGGCTCTTCAGCCCACAATGTTGTGCCTAATTAATTTAGCTAATGACACTTAATCCCTTCTGCCTGTACATGATCCATATTCCTCCACTCTCTACCCATTCATGTGCCTATCTAAGAGCCTCTTAAACACCTCTATCATATCTGCCTCCAATACCACCCCTGGAAGCACATTCCCGGCACTCCCTGTGTAAACAAAACTTGCCCTACACATCTCCTTTGATTTTTTCCCCTCTCATCTTCAATGCATGCCCTCGAGTATTAGACACTTCGACCCCGGAAAAAAGATACTGACTGTTTACTCTATCTGTGCCTCTTATGAGCTTCTATCAGGTCTCCCCTTAGCCTCTGCTGCTCCACAGAAAACAACCTCTCCTTGTAGCACGTGTCCCCTAATCCAGGCAGTATCCTCATAAACCTCTTCTAAACCCTCTCCATAGCCTCCACATCCTTCCTATAATGGGGCGACCAGAACTGAATGCAATACTCCAGATGCGAACTAACAAGAGTTTTATAAAGCTGCAACATAACATCCTGACTCTTGAACTCAATGCCTTGACTAAAAAAGGCAAGCATGCCATACCACCCTATCAACTTGTGCGGCCACTTTCTGGGAGCTAGCAGCCGAGGTCAGCTCTGTATATCAACGTTGTTAAGGGGCCTACCATTAACTGTGTTCCTTTACATTTGATCTCCCAAAGTGCAACACCTCACACTTGCCCTCATTAAACGCCATCTGCCAAAATCTATTTTATATAGTAATATATTAACTCTCCTATCACATTCTATTCTATCATCACCCTAGCTTTCTTCAGCTAATTTCTTGATGGTAAATCTCCTCTGCACTCTCAAATAGAGATTTTTCTTCATGTTCTTTTACTTTTTGAATGTCTTTAGATAGTCCATTTTGCAACTTCCACAGGGCTTCCTTACAAACATCAATCTACTTTTTTTGCCTGCCACATCCTCTAGGTTACTTCAGTAATGACATTCTATTGTAAACATATCCAGATTCCATCACCCATCTTCATAATTTAGGTACATAATCCTAGCCACATCTTCCCAATTGTAGGCATAAGATCTCACAGCCACCATTTCAAAGGGAAACAGAGAGTTCTTCCTTTTATGTTGGCCAATATCTCTCCTTCATTACTAAAATGATTATCTGGCCTTTATCATGTCATTGTTTGTGGAAGCTTGCCACTTTTTTGGACACCCTGAAGTCCTTAATTTATATGCATAATCATTTTTCATTCTTGGAACATTCGATGAATTTTCTGGAACTTTCTCAGGAACTACATTTATTTATTAGTCTCTGGTCACAGTAATAATGTTGGCAAATCCAACAATCAATTTGCACACAGTAAGTCCCCACATATGGCAATGAGGTTGTCATTGGATTGTGCAGTGATGTGGTGTCAAGAAAATGATAAATATTGGCTTGGATGCTAGCGAGACTGGTTTACAGCTAATCTCTTTCACATTTTGCTGAGGGACTGTGTTTAGCATCTCATCCTAAAGATTGTACCAATAAAGTAAAGTTTAATTTTTAGTCTTTAGTGGCTGTTTCAAGAATGGCACTCTAATGCACAGATTCCTGATTCCACCTCTGAGCCAAACCTAACACTTAAACACCAAAGGAACCTGAAGAAATCTGCTACAGGGAAACATAGTCCACACAGTCCAGTACTCAGTTCAATTTTGTGCCTTTATTCCCACAAGTGGAGACATAGAACTATATACAGCACAGGAACAGGCCCTTTAGCCCAACCAAGTCCATGCCCATGTACACTCCTACACTAATCCCACTTTATTCTCTTGATGTTCCCATCAACTCCCCCCAGACTTTACCACTCACCTACACACTAGGGGCAATTTATAGTGGCTAATTAATGGACCAACCTGCGGAGGAGAATAGCAGTGTTCCCAGGGGAAACCCAAGAGGTCACAGGTAAAACATGCAAATTCCACACAGTACTGGAGGTCAGGACTGAACCTGGGTTTTTGGAGCAGTGAGGCACTAGCTCTACCAGCTGCACCACTGTGCTGCCCACTAGGCACAGGGTATCATGGTAAACCTCATTCTAAATTGCTCCAGTGAGCATCTATATAATGTGATCAATTTGCTGTGAATCCTCCCACAGGGTTTGTGTTTGCTGTTCACCCTTGGCTCCAAACATGCATCAAAGCTCCCAGCAACCAAAGAGGCCATTGCACCCTTTGCATCTGTACCAGGGCTGTGCTAATGAAGTACAAGACGTGCCCCACCTTTGATCTATATAATGAAATGCAATGGACTCAATCTTTACCAACTCATTATTCTTGCCTCTTATGGCTTAGAAAGAGGCCATTTGGCTCATGAAGTCTATTCCACCACTAACTTCCTTGTAACCTATTCTCTCTCACATGCCCATGTTGATGTACCTCAACCCAAGATGCTTCTGCTCTAATTCACCTTATTCCATCTTCACTTTCTTCTGCCAACAATCACCTGTGTTTTAACAATGACTTAATCTTCCCTAGTAACTCCCTTATTGTCTTGTACTGAGTCGTACAGCAGAGAAATAGGCCTTTCAGTCCACCGCGTCCACACTGACTTCTTTGCCCATCTACACCAATCCCATTCTATATCCTTCTGTGCCTTGCCTATTTGTCCATGTCTAAATGGCTCTTAAACATAGTAATTGCATTTGATTCCACCACCTCCTCTCACAGCAAGTTCCAGATATCAACTACTCTCTGTGTTTAAAAACTTACCCCTCAGATCCCTTTTAAAACTCCTTTCTCTCACCTTAAATCTATGCCCTTTTGGTTTTGATACCCTTACCATGAGAAAACGATTCAGACCATCTACCTTCTTTATGCCTCTCATAATCTTGTATATCTGGTAACCGCTCACGTTCCTTCCCACCAGGCAAAATCTGGAGGATCTCCTTGGTGCTCTCTCAAGTGCAACTTCCTAAAGTGTGGCAACCAGAACTGCTCACAATATTCCAGTGTTTCGTAAAGTTGCAATATTATGTCCCAGCTCTTATATCCCATGCCCTGACCTCAGAAGTTAAGCATGCCATATGCCTTCTGCACCGCCCTATCAACCAATATTGTCACTTTCAGGGAACTATGGTCTTGGACTCCAAGATCTCTCTATTTATCAACTGTCCTTGGAGACCTAGCATTTACTGTATATATCCTATTCTTAGTTGGCTTCCCAAAATTCATCACCTCATACTTTTGGGATTGAAGTTCATCTCCCAATGCTCCACCCACTTTCTAAGAGATCTATATCCCACTGTGGCCTAGACAACCTTCCTCGCTACCCACAACACCACCAATTTTCATGTCATCCACAAACTTGCTAATCATACCTTACACATTCACATCCAAGCCATTAAAATATATATCACAAACAGCAAAGGTACACCACTAGTCACAGACTTCCAATCAGAAAAACACTGTTCCACCACTACTTTCTGCCTCCTATCACCAAGCCAATTTTGGATACAATTAGTCGACTTGCCTTGTATCCCATGTGCCTTAACCTTCTGGACCAGCCTACCATGTGGGCTTTGTTAAATGCCCTACTAACATCTATATAGACAACATCTACCACCCTACCTTCATTAAACTCCTCTGTTACCTCCTCAAAAAAACTCAAATTAATGAAACAGCATTTCCCTTTCACAAAGTCATGCTGACTATCCTAATCAGTCCCTGCCTTTCCAACTGTACATAAATCCTGTCCTAGAAATTTGTCCAGTAATTTCCCAATCACCGACATACTCACCAGTATGTAGTTACTTGATTTATCCCTGGTACCCTTCTTAAATAAAGGAACAACATTAGCTATTCTATCTTTTGGTACTTCACCTGTGGCTGATAGAGACGCAAAAATCTCCATCAGGGGCCCAGAAATCTTCTCGCTTGTTTCCCATTATAGTCTGGGACCCCTGGGGATTTACATACCCTTATGCAATGTAAGACATTCAACACCTCCACTTTCTTACTATCTACTCCTAAACTCACTATCCTCCACATCTTTCTCTATGGTGAATACAGACAAGAAGCAGTCATTCAGGACTTAGCTAACATTCCCTGGCTCCACACACAGATTACTCTTTGGTCCTTAATGGGACCCACTCTTACCCTTGCTACTCTCTTTCTTCAGATATATTTACAGAATGACTTAGGATTCTCCTTAATCTCGCTTGCCAAGGATAGTTCATCGTCTCTTTTTCCCTCCTAATTTCCTTCTCCTATACCTTCTATCTTGGACACACCTAACAAATTCTGCCCCATCTAAGCCCCTTACACTAAGGCAAATGCAGTCAATGTTTGAAAGGTTAAATCCCCCACTACTATAACACCATTGCATTTTCACCTGTGATTTCTTCGATTTGCTTACTTTGCACCCAATATCAGCAAAACCAAGGAATTGATTGTGGACTTTAGAAAGAGGAAGTCAGGCAAACTAGCACCAGTCCTCATTGAAGGGTCTGCAATGGAAAGGGTGAATAGCTTCAAGTTCCTGGGTATCAACATCTTGGAGGATCTATCCTGGGCCTAGCACATAGATGCAACCATGGGCATCTTTCTTAGAAGGAGATTCATCATGTCATTGAAGACTCTTACAAACTTCCACAGATGTAGAGTGGAAAGCGTTCTGACTGGTTGCATAATGGCCTGATATGGGAACGCTAATGCACAGGAACGCAAGAGGCTACAGAGAGTGGTGGACTCAGCCAGTTCCACCACAGGTACAGCTCTCGCCACCATCAAGGACATCTACAAGAGACAACATCTCAGGTAGGCGACATCCATCATTAAGGACCCCCACCATCCAGGCCATGCCCTCTTTTCATTGCTGCCATCAGGCGGGAGGTATAAGAGCCTGAAGACCTACACTTAAAGGTTCAACTACAACTTCTTCCTCACCACCATTAGGTTCTAGAACTGAACCGAAAAACCCTAATTCTACCTGGGACTATATTTCCCTCAATTTGCACTAATATTGTTATGCTTATTTTGTTGTATAAGTTATGTGTAATTTATGTTTGTAAGGTACTGTGCTGCTGCTGAAAAAAGCTAATTTTCATGGCATTTATACCCTGGGTACGTATGGCCATGACAATAAACTTGAACTTGCATGTCAGTTCCTCTCATTTCTGTTGGCTGTTGGGGGGGATCTATAATATAATCCTAGCAAAGTGATTGCCCTTAAGTTCCATCCACATAGCCTCATTGGACAATCCATGGAGTTGATAAAGTTGATCCCTCCAAACTGATCAGCATCGAGAGCTGCAACCAAAAAATGTTCTTTCTATCCCAGGGCCAGGATTCAAAATCACTCTGATTTCCCTGCTTCACTACTGTAATTTAACACAGTGCCACTACCAGTGGCAGCCCTCTAGTAGCTCACTACGGTTGTCTTACTTCACCATGCTATTTAGACAGTGAGTGCCAGGAGGCAATTTCCTGAAGGAAAAGATCATCATGAACCTTGTTCTCATGCAAACAAGTTTTGTTTCCATGAATGACCCATCAGTGGTGGGAATCCCAGCTACCCCCTCCACCCCTGGTAAAGAAATGCTGAGGCAAGCATAATTTATTTAAGTAACATTATTGGTTTTAGGCTGTGACTTTCATCTGCAATGATTTGTGATCAAGACCAATGCTAATTAACCAGTCTTTGCCTGAAGAAAATGCCAATATTTATGCTGTAAATTTCAGAACCAGTCCTTTGAGCATTGCGGTTTAGAATAGAAAGTCGTTCACTTGCGCCAGTCTTCCCACTGTAGAAGACATTCAGATTGCCGACGACTTTTTCCTGCCTATACTGCCATCCTCTCCCCAGCAACCTGTTTCTAATAACTTGGTATTAAATCTGGAACTGAAGGGATCATTAACTACCCCCTATCTTCAACACAAGGTGAAATGAGTGCATACCCTGCAAATACCCAAATGACTGAGGTAATCCAACATCCTGATTCACTTAGGAGAGAAAAAAAACAAAAACTCAGACCATATGTACAGTGAACTAACGGTTGCTTCTGCTGCCAGCAAGGTGCATGTTTTCCTACATTGTGATCACTGTCTGACAAACTACATCAACCTGACTGAAAACAGTGAGTGTGGTGCAGTCAGGTCTGGTCCTTTACTGATGAGCAGGCTTTGGTGCAGCCCCGTAGTCATTTATATTACAAGAAGTCAGTGTCCAGTCCCCTCCTTTGTTCTCTAAGGAAGGTCTGAAAAGAGGTTTTAAGATACATTTGGAACTAACTTGCAATAAGGCATGGGAAAGTCTGCAATGGATAGAATTATGTGGCGCAGACTAGCTAGTTTTGAGTGTTATAGTGGGGAAGTCACCAAAGAGAGACTTCAGTGTGTACTGTAATATTCATCCAATGGGATGCATCTGTGTGAGCATACTTGTAGATGTGTTTTGTGCCAGGTTTGAAATTGATGTCTTTTATGTTTCTGAGATCTAGACTACCTAGAGAAGGTGCCTTGAGGCATGGGAAAGGTACCACCAACATCTCTGAAAAATTCTGCCAATCATCTGGAAGGGTAAGCAAACTAACATTAATGTGCTCTCTCCCACATCAATACTGAGGAGCTAATCATACTCAATCAGCTCCATTGGGTAGGCCAAATTAGTCCTATTCCTGACATCAGACTCCAGAAACTGACAATCTATTCTAAATCCTGCCATGGAAGATATTACTGGATGTTCAGTGAAAACAATTCAATGATATTCTTGAAGCATTTTTGAAAATAAATGTGATATTCCCCTCCCACCCCAACACCTGGGAGTATCTGGCCCCACCATCAATCAAAGTGGAGAAGGAGCATTTGGCCTTCAACATCTGAAGCCCAACTCCATGCATTGGGAGCACACTGAAGTCCAAAATCAACAGCTCCGAACAAACTACACACCGTCTATCCCATCAGGCATCTCCCATCCCAAGTGTGGAAGAGTCTGCTTGGCCTCATGTTACCTCCGAATCTAGAGAACTGGAGTGCAAACAACTCATTCCCAATGCTAGGGCACTGACTCACATGAAGAAGACAAGCAAAGCTTTGCAGATCATGGGTCAGTCCTGAATCGCACACACAAAGACCTATCCCGTCAACTTCTCAGTCCATACTGATCCATGGTCCAGTGAGCCACAAGGTCAGCGGGATTATGGTGATCTTTGTAAACCATCAGACTTCTTTCCCAATCTATCTCAATCAATCCCAACCCTTTTTTCAATCTCGACTCTCTTCTCCAGCTCAGAATGCACTGAGGCTCCTTCCTCCTCAAAGCACTAAAACCAAGAGTTATTTTCTACCGATGATCAACATTTCCCCAGTTTTTAAGAATGAAATTTTCCACACCAAGTAGCAAGGTATTACCCCACTGGATATAAATCCAGTCTCTAGTACTGTGCATTACCTGACTCAATCAGTACATTGCATTATAACCCAAAATATTTACATCACCAAGATTTTCAAGTGATTATTTCCATAAACCAGTGTTGCTGAGCAAAAACATATCCTACTGCGACATTCATTAATTAGAATCCTCAAATAGCCAGTGGCAGTGGGATTCTGGCCATGAACGCAAAGCACAGACATACTGTAATAAAATGTTTAGTGGTGCATTTACTGGTCCAGACAGCATCCAGCTTAAGATGTGTTTCAGTGAGCGTCCCCTGCTGTGCTTGCAAATAAAAGAGTCACAGTAAATAGCATTACCATAAATTTAACTTTACAGCTTCAGGCAACATCCTACTGGGCACCCCTTCAAACCTTAAACCTTAGCTGAAATAAAAATAATGATTACAAACTAAAGGAGATTTCCCTGCTTTCATTGCTCAGAGCCAAGAGTGGGAAAGTGACATCATCTTTTAATGAATGAATTATTGGGCCTAACTTTTAAATGTTTTCCCCTCATCAGCAGCCTCAGCTGGAGAGATGGCCTTGGCAGCACCCCCTGGATTCTGACTGCTTTTTAAGCATGTCATCAGGCAAAGACAGGAGCTGGCTCAGCTATGATTTCAGTCGTTGATGATCCAACTAATGTTGCACATCTCACCAGTTCACCTTTGGTGTTGATTTGTGGCACAAATTTGATTTAAAAATTATAGTCTTGCAGAGCGCCTTGTGCATTTTATTACATTAAGGACGCCCTAATGATGATAATCGGGCTCTGTGCAGATGTTGACGATGCATTTTGACATCCCATACCCTACTGCCACTCCATCTAGATTTGGGATTGTGGGTAGTGGATCAGATCAAGAACAGAGAGTACAATTTTTTTTGTGTTGGCCAGCTTTTGTTAGTCATATGTCATGGGGATCAATGCAGGACATTCAGGTCTTTATAATCCTTATTAATCTCCTAAATGGAAAATGCAATGTGCAGTGCATCCAAGGCTGCTGATGATGCAACACAAAGTGGAAAACTAAGACATGGGAAGTAATTTAAATAGGTTAAGCAAGTGGGCAAGAAGGTGACAGAAAGTAAGTAGTTTTGGTAATGAGATATAAAATCAATAGCTCAGCTCAGGGCAAGCTTTGAACTTTAAAGTATTTGGTTCATAATAGGCACCACAGTACCAATAAAATCTCCAACAAGGAAGAATGAACTAAAAAGCAGAGTCACTTATGAATGAATAATCGTACCAGAATGACCTGACATAGAATAGTGCAGCACAGGAAAAGGCCCTTCAGCCCACAATGTCTGCACCAAAAGTCTCTCTTAATTCTGAACACATCAATGCTTCTCAAATTTAACCTCTCTAATCTCACCTTTCTGGAAGAGAGTGTTGATGGGCAGCAGTCTCCTCCATCATATTGGCAGTATGCTCTGTTGTTGATTGTGTCACACCAACCATCAGCTTGAAAAGGCTGCGATAAAAATAGAACAAAATGTATAGTTCAGTCTTCAGAGTTAGGGCTGATAATTGCTCCTCAAGAGGCAACTGGGATGGACAATAAATATGGCAGCAGAGCTTAGATTAACAAGATCATGAACTCTATATGCAATTTATCGACTGAGTTCAGTGCATCTATTTTCATGGTGGTGCCTCTCGGGTTGGGAATGATTAAAATTTACACAAACTATTTGTGATGGCGATATGGAGAGCATGAGGCAGATAGATGACAAGCTCGTTCCTACTTTGAAAACCAAATGTCCCATTGAATGTTTTTAGACTTTTCTTCCAAACAAATCAAAGACTTGCGCTGAAAGCTGCTCAGAACTGCTTTTTTTTAAATATATGGAACAAACAGTTTCACAAGTTCATGCTTGAAAGTGCACTGACATAATTTAGTTTGCTCAAACATATGCATAAAGTGAAATTATATCCACTGTATTCCTACTGAAAATATATTCGTCATCTTTCCCCATTTTCTGCTTCACTAGTGACAAATAGAGAGAGTACATGCATTAGGTTGGCATCAAGCACTTTTAATGATAATAGTTTGTACTCTCAAAGCAATTGATTGCGTAATGTTCAATAAACATGCAACAGTACATACGACTTTTCTGACAATTACACCTAACAAGAGGGTAGGGTAGGAAAGAAGGGATCTGTACGGCCTAGACTATGTTCAATATCAAATTATACCACACTTACAACTGAGGACACAGTGCAGGCTTACATGTCTAACTTTCAGTGCTCCAAGATCAATCCACAGAAAACAGAAGATGTTTTTGGAACAGGAAATGATCATTTGGCACAAAAAATGCTTGTTTTGGCTTTAAGTTGATTTCAACTCACTCTTCATTGATAGTTATAATAAGGTTACCACCACACCCATGAACCCTCTCTGCCTTTCTGCAGCACTAGAATTTACTACATAGAATATTAAAGCAACACATGGAGCCACTTATCATGGCAAAAATGGCATTTTTCAAATGTCGCAATGTAGTTTCCTGCTCCTTTAAAAACCTTCTCCTCCAGAAACAAGGGACAGGGATCAGCCATCACTGAAGATAATCAGCTTCTCCAGGAGATCTTCTGGGACTAGTCCAGCCCATGTTGTGTCCAATATTGGCAACTTTCACCCATGCCCTTTTATGTTCCTGCCTCAGCTCCAATCCTCTTTCATGCCTTTGTTACTTCCTGATATGACAATTCCCCACTCTCCTAAACAACCTCTATAAAATTTAAGTTTAAACAAAATTTCTGCCTCCCACACCCTATACCCAAACTTAGTGCCACCATATTGACTACATTGTCTTCACAGGCTTCCAACACCTCCATTTTAAAATTCTCATCCACATAAAGTCATGCAGCACAGAAACAAGGCTTTCAGCCCAACTGAATCCATGCCAACCATCAAATACTCATTTGCACAAATTCTAAACTAATCCCATTTTCATTCTCCCCATATTCTCATTAAATCCCCCCAGATTCTACACACTAGGGACAACTTACAGTGGCCAATTAACCTACTAATCAGCAGGTCTTTGGGATGTGGGAGCAAACTAGAGCACCCGGAGGAATACCATGTGGTCACAAGGAGAGTGTGCAAAATTCTGACAGGCGGCACCAGAGGTGGGGATCGAACCCTGGGTCACCAGAGGCAGCAGCTCTACAACCTCTGCCACCCATATTAAAACTCTCTGCTACCTTGTCTCTTTGTTTCTGTCATCCGTACAACTCTCTGCGAACACACCATTCTTTCACCTCTGGCTGATCATACCTCCTTTCTCTCCACCACAGGTAACCATGCCTCCAATTGTTCAGACCCAAATCACTCACATCACTCCCATAGCAACACCACCTCTCATCTCGCCAATCCTCCTTTTGTCATTTCCACGATGAGCCACATCTTCTCCTCCCCACCCCTTTCCGTCTTCCTCAGGGACCACTCCCTTCATGACTCTCTGGTTCGCTCATCCATCCCCACCTACTCCTCCCTGACCCCTGACACTTTCCCTTGCAACCACAGAAGGTGCAACACTTGTTCTTACATCTTCTCCCTCACCACCATCCAGGGACCTAAACAGCCCTTCAAGGGGAGGGAATGATTCGCATGCACCTCCTCCTCGTCTATTGCATTTGGTGCTCCTGAGGTGGCATCCTCTACATCAGCAAGACCAAGTGCAGACCGGGCAACCATTTCACAGAGCACCTACGCTCTGTACGCAATGGCCATCCAGAGCTCCCAGTTGCATGCCATCTCAACTCCCCTTTGCATTCCCTCACTGACTTGTCCCTTCTCCATTGCCAGGGAGAGGCCAAATGTAAACTAAAGTAACAACACCTCATATTTTGCCGGGACAGTCTACAACCCAATTGTATGAACATTGAATTTTCCAATTTCAGGTAACCCTTTACATCCTGTGTTTCCCTTCACCACCCCCCCCCACCTTCATTTCAATCCACCTCCAGTTCTCACTTTTTGCCCCTTTTCCTATATTCTCCCTCCAGCCCCCCATCACCCATTTTCATCCCCCTCCCTCTCCACCAACTACCCACACATTTCACTTACCGGATCTCCTCCCCCATCTGGTTCCATCTGCCCTTCACCTCTGCCCTAATGGTTCCCATTATCACCTTCCTTACATATAAGATTCCAGCACTGGTAACCTTTGTGTTCCACTGTCTCCACCTTGACTCTGCCCTCCCCCACCTGGCTCCATCTGCCCATCATCCTTTATCCCTCCTCGGTCCACCAATCATCTACCAGCCTTTCTTACCCCTCCTCATCGCCTCTTTATACCAATGATCTTCCCTCTCCACTCTCAGTCCTGATGAAGGTTCTCGACTGGAAATATCGAAAACTTCCTTTCCCCCACAGATGCTGCTAGACCTGCTGAGTTCCTCCAACATACAGTTTGTTGCTCTAGATTCCAGCATCTTGCAGTCTCTTGTGTCTCCAAACATCAGGGTTACTCTTAAGTCATTACGTTCAGGGCAGGAGTCGGACTGAGTAGAGAGCAGTGAGAGCACCTTGTAACCCACTACCAGTAGCAGTAATCCCATTTTAAATGTTGCTAGAAGCAATAAAAACTGCTTAACAGTGCATATATCATTGTGTATAATCCCGAGTTGCTAATCATTTATCCATCTAGGTCAAGGTTGAAATAACAGCAGTCATGATTATATTTCCTCTGAAACCCAGTTCCTGTGTATCTGTGGATTCTCCAACTCCTCCCTACCAGTACTCTGCGGTAATGGTTGTTGTTACGGCTGTAGGTTTGGGTCCCTCATAGTACTGGGCTCTGCAGCTCCTCCTAGTCAGCACTCTGCAGCAATGTTTATCTGGGCGGATTGTGGTTATCCTCCATTACACCACTGGGTTTTTCTACTCCTCACAGCCTGCGCAATGCTTATTTCCCTACTGACAAGTTGAAAAAGGATGAAAAGAAAATGGACCTGACCCTGGGTCACAATTAATCATCTGCCACATGTTTCACTTGACAAGAGAGTGCACTCATAAACATCTATCCACTATTAATTGATTCAGCACAGCAGGTTGCTGGCATATTCTGGAATTTACTTGGATGTTATTTCAAGACACCTCAGCCCTTTCAGTCTATTCCCTGAGTTCTGTCTGCTTTACAGAATCTACAAAAGAGGCAACTTGCATTCATAACACAAAATCCTTCAAATCAGACTGGGTCATGCTTGATCAGCAGAACTGCACTTAACTACTGCTGCCAATTAACTGCACTGTATGGGAGAAAAGTGAATACCTCCATATTCTGAGATTTTGTTTGAGTTATGCAAGAAAATGGAAAGATTAAAAATGCAAAAGCTTCAGGGGAAGGAACATGCTCTTTGTTGAGGCTTATCACTGACAACCATTTGAAAAGCACTGTCCTCCCTAGGATGTGCCAGTTTGACTTGACAATCCCAGTGGCCACTATCCACACGTCCAAAATTAGACTGAAAAGCATCTCAGAGCCTTAAACACACAATACACTACAAGATCTACAAACCCCATCTTCAGTCTTGGGGCCAATTTGATACCACAGCATATATTATTTGGACACAGTGTTCATGCCAACATGACTGAACTATTAGTGATTCTGTAAATCGCATTTACTGAAAGAAATTCCCTTCCTTACCATTATTTTTTCCCTTCTATCTGGCCATATTCAAAATCAAACACATGCTTCAAAACCACAAAATATCAATACTCCCAGTCCAAGTTAAATAGCCTGTTCACATCGACAGCATCCAAATCTCTCAGCATTTAAAAAATCTGGATCAAGTTCAAATTCAATCGTTTCTCTAATGAAAATAAGTTTTCCCAGCCCCTTTTATAAATAAGAGGCAATCCCTAAGTATTTGAATCATCTTTGTTGCTAATCTATGAACATTTGCCAATGCATTAATATCCTTTTGATGTTATGGTACACAAAACTGCAAATTAATTTACCAAATGTGCCATCTCAGAGAAGTCTGGCTCACAAAACAACTGTTTCTGAGGTGCTTCCAAATCTCAATTATACTTGCTGATAAATTGTACATTGACTGGCTGGTTAAAGAAAATCAAGTGATTGTTACCAATAATTATCTTTATTGATGGATACCACTTCATTGTGTGCATATCCTTGAGTTTGAACATTCACCTCACCCCCCCCCCACCCCCATTTGTTTCCCACTAGTTCTTATTGCTAAGTTATTCTTTCTGTTAAATTAACCAAACTTCCGTTAATGCTATGTTACTACTTTTGTAATTCACATGAATAACGTCCAGTGGTGTACCCTCATCTTTTAATCTCATCGCTTTGTAAGATAATTTGAATAATTTAACAGGACTATGATTTAGAGTATAGCATACTAACTAACCAGGAACTCTCCACTTCGAGTGGATACTACTAAGGTTCTCCATGATGTACTTGATTATTCCCCACTAAGGATATGGGTCAATTGTAATATAATCTCTTAATTCCAGCCTCACATTTCTGAATACCTACATAACATTTGCTTTTGAAAAGCAAACAACTGTAGAAGCTGGAAATTGGAACTATAAACTGAAAATGCTGGAAATACTCAGCACCTGTGGGAAGAGAACCAGGGGTATCATTTCAATACAATGGCCTTTTATCAGAGCTTTGGAAAGTTAGAAATCAAACATTTTTAAGCTACAGAGAAGAGTAGACAGCTGTGGAGAACAAAGGGTATGCCCTTAATTGAATGTGGACCAAGAGAGACTGAGTGACACGTGGTATTGGTGCCTACTAATAGAGGTTGGTGAAGGCTTGTTAACCATGGCTCACCTCTGTGGAGGAGAGGTAAATATAGGGAGGTGAATTACGACAAAGAATGAGGAAAATATGTTAGAATAGTGGGATATAAAACACTGCAACTGATAGAAATATGAAAGAGGAGTGCTGGAAATATCCAACAGGTCAGGCAGAATGAGAGAGAGAGAGAGAGAGAAAGAGAAAGAGAGAGAGAGAGAGAGAGAGAAAATTAGAGAGAGAGAGAGAATGTGAAGCTGATGACATTTCATTAGAACTGGCCAGTTCTAAAACAAAATGTGAAGGTTGCTTATTTGAAATTGCTGAATTTAATTATGAATCCTGAGGACTGCAGTGTCTTTTCCTTAATTCGCTTTGTCATCAACCAATTCCTTCTTGTTTTCATCTCCTCCAGTCAGATCAACTACGATTAAGAAGCCTTCACCATCACCAATTGTGTCATTCAGTCTCTCTTGATCGCCACCCTAACACAACATTCCCCTTGTCCTCCCCAACATAAAAAAATGCTTGATTTCTGACTTTTCCTAATTCTAATTAGGAAATTCTAATTAGGTCATTGAACTGAAGCATTAACTTTGTCTCTCTCTGCACAGCTGCTGCCTGACCTGCTGGGTATTTCTGACATTTTCTGTTAATGTTTGCTGTCCTTTGGACCAGAGTAGCTGTCGCTTTATTAAAGGATATTAAAGATATTAAGCAGCTTTACTTTTCCACTTGAAGATGATGTAGTGTATTCTAAATATTTCATGTGTTGTGCAGATGTTTAAGTTAGATTCTCTTAATAAAAATGCTTCATGGCCAATACATATGGAAGTTGCCTTGGCCCAATTCATCTAATTTAGAATCTTTTCAGACTTCATTATTAAAAGCTAGGGTGAAAATATATTTTAACACATTTATTATTTTCTGTTCATAGCTTACAAATCTATCCAAGATAACCCTGCAATTAACTTAACATGAAGGAGGTATGATATAAACCTTAGTAACAAAAAACACAAAAAAGAGAAACATAATGAAGAACACAGATAGCAACCTGGAGAAAGGAGAAAAACAAACTGAAGCAAGGTAGCAATGGGGAGGAGTAGTTGCACTCAGGGATCAGAAAGATAAAAAAGTACACCATATATTTTTGGAGAGGGAAAGAATATCAAGACACACAAATGCCAGTGGCAACTTCAGGAGACTTTGCTTCTCATCTCCAAGAAGCAGATTTTTCTTAAACTTGGTTCTAATGGTATTTGTTAATGGATTTGTCATATCGGAGCACACAAAAGTGTTCAGTTGAAATAACATAAACAAAATAGGAACAGCTTCTCTCTATCTACTAGATAAATCAGCCATGAGCTTTTACACCTCCATCCAATCTGATCACAATTTTCTCCAAGAACAATCTCAACTTCTGCAGTCCCACCTTGAAGCTGAAATTCCTCATTCTTGGAATCATTTTTGTAAATTTCCCTATAGCTTGTCCAGGACCTTCACGTCAACCCTACAGTGCATGACCAAAACTGGTGTAATATTCCAGTTGTGGCCAAACTAGGATTTTATAAAGACTCAATATACTTAGTGCCATGATTTATGAAGCCCAAGATCCCATATGCTTTATTAACCAGTTTCTACCCTCCAACCTGCAAAGATTTATGCACTATGTTCATGTCTGCACTCCTTCTTGTCTATAACATCCCCACCACCTTCTTCTTGCCAAAGTGTACCTTTTCACACTTTTCAGCACCATTAAACTGAAATGATCATTGAAGGTAAACTCTAAGATGAAATTTCATGCAAAGTCCCTGCTCTATTCACAATCTCTGACCCAGCATTGCAACAAAATGTGATTCATGTACTTCAAATGTTTCCCCAACTACTAGACTTCTGATGTAAATTACTGATAGAGCAGAGTCTGCATTTTTACTGGTGCTGTTATTAAAATAAAGCCCTAAAAGATCTGCTGTGATTAAATGTTGATTAAAATAAACCTTATCTAAATTAATCTCACAGATAAGAGAGCTTTTGTATACTTAAAGGAATCTTAGCACTGAAAGCAAAGGGGTAGAAATTCACTCTCTCCTGTAAATGCCAAAAGTAAAATGCTACAGCACATTCAAGTTGAACCCAGCTTCTGAAGTTTAGCTTTGTTGACCACAAATGAACTGAATTTCCAAAGCAAAGTTCATCAGCAGAGAATGAACTCCCAACTGTTCAATCAAGCTCACTTGACTCAGGAAGTTTTACCATCAGCATCCATACTAACCAAAAGTTTATCACCAGAAACGCTTAGAAGAAAGCCAAGTGTGAGAATTCTGTAATTGAAACTGTTCATTGAGGCTAAAAGAAACACAAAACTTTGTCATGAAAGGTAGGCTGGATTAACCTTTAAACCTCTCATCACACAGCGAAGCACCTTTTACAGTTATTATGGTACGGCATTAATTGAGTACCAAATGAGTAACTCACAGGCTTGGACTAACAATCCATAGATGCCAGTTCTATCATTAACTTCAGATCATGGCATCAGGCCAAACACAGGCAAGGAATCATCCCAAGTACCATCTCTCCATCCCACCATAGGTATTGAATTAGTGCTTCTCCAAGTTGAACAACACTTGGAAGGACTGAAAATAGCAAGGACACAGAATGTGCTCTGGTTGGTAGAATTCAACGTCCATTACCAAGAGTTGCTAGGTAGCTCCACCACAGACCGAGCCAATCTCAACCATCAACAAGGACACAGATTTCAGACACATGGGAATACCATCATCTAGAGGTTCTCCTCCAGGTTGCACAACTTCTTCTCTTGGAAGTATAATCACCAGCCCTACGTCATTGCTCGGTCTGAATCCTGGAACTCCCTCTTCAAAAGCACCGTTGAATGCAATCATTAAAGGCACTGCAGCTTTTAAAGAAAGTGACTCACCATCCCAAGAGCAATTGGGGATGGGCGATAAATACTGACATTGCCAGTGATGCCCTGTCCCAACCAATGAATAAATAAAAATATGTCCAGTCATTTTCTCTTTAAAGCTAGCAAGTCAATTGGTTGACTATTACATCCTTTCTGCAAGATGGTCAACCTATTCTTCAAATAATATTGAATCAAATAATATTTGCAATAATTAATAAATTGAAAACCCCTTAGGTGCAGGGTCATTTGAAAACCAGGGGCCGTGAATGCATAGGAGGAATGATTGGAAATATTAGCCCTCTCTCTTTGTCCACAGGCCCAACTTCAAAGCAAGAGGTCTATAATGGAGATTTCAGGGTCATGCTGGAGTGATGGATAAAACACAGCACAACTGGTCTCACATAACTGAGTAAAGGCAGTGAGCACTTTAATACAACAGGCATCTGGTTAGTATCACACTATTATGAACTGATGCAGTAAAGCAGTCAGGGGCCATTGAAGGGTTGATGTTCACCTTATATGAACAAAAGAGTGGGAAAAGTAAGACTCACATTTTTCAAAATTCACATTTGTCTTTCTTGAGAAGGAACTCTGCCTTCAATGAATTTCTCTGCAGTGCTTGGCATTATAAATGCAAAGTTGATCCAATTAATTCTTCTGGATAGCAACTGTTGAGGGAGGAATATTGGCCAGTAAAGGAACAGATATTTTTGGGATAGGAATTCATTCACACAATGCCAAAAAGATGGCATTACTTGGTTAAAACAAAAACGCATTAACACAAATTGAAACAATTTTGCACCCATTCCTGGTGTCAGTCAATAACAAACAGCCACACTGTAACTGGCAATAACTTCCAGAAATGTTATTTAGCTGAAAATGGATGCAGATATTCTCTACCATAAACCACAGGCCGGAGCTCCCAATTCAGTTCTCAACCTTAGCCAGTCATTACAATAAGGTCTTACTCAGAAATAAACACCAACTTTTAAAAATCTAATTGTCTTTATCACAAAGTCTTGGGAAAATTTCTCTTTGTCCATCTCTTGACTTTTAGGCCCACTACCTGCAGGATCTTGAACCAACTCCAGATGCTGATTGCTTTCATGGCAGCAGTTCTTTCCATTAACAAAGCTTACATGTTTTCATGTAAAGGGCAGCTTATCGCTTACGGTCAAGTATATAAATAGATGTTTAGAATGCTTAGAACAATTCAGAGAAGCTGGGCTACTCGTTGATGTCAGAAGGCCACTCAACCGCCTCTTCATTCAATGCAGGACTCAAACATAATCTATAAGTGGTCATTGCTACAGGTGATCAGGAAATACACTCATCAGTCTCACTGAAACTGCTGTCAGTCAAACAGTGCAGCCCATTTGGCATTTCAGATCTAACATCGAATTTTGACACCACATTCTGATTCCTCAGGTGGGCCATTGTCCATTAAGTCTTGATTAAACAGACCATGCTTAAAACTCCATTCCGTTCAGAAAGAAAGATGATTTTACTGAAACAAAAATTTTCACAAGGCTTGACAGGATAATGGTGTAGTGGCATTGCACAGCTGGTAGTCAAAGCTGGTAGAGCTGCTGCCTCACAGCTCCAGTGACCCAGGTTCAACCCTGACCTCAAGCGCCATCTGTGTGGAGTTTACATGATCTCCTCGTGACAACATGGGTTTCCCACGAGTGTTCCGGTTTCCTCCCACAAGTCATATGGCTTGGCAGGTAAATTTCCCCTGCTGTGTAGGTGAGTGGTAGAATAAGGAGCAGGTGAGGGCGATTATGACATTTAAGAAGCATCTACACGAGTACTTGAATCACTCAGGCTTTGAAAGCTATGGACTTAATGCAGGTAAATGGGATTAGTGTAGATAGGTACAATGGGCGACATGGATATGGTGGTCTGAAGGGCCTGTTGCCATGCTGTACAATTGTACGAATCCATAGGTGTGGAGTTGGTGGGAATGTGGGGAGAATAAAATGGGTTAGGGTAGTGTAAAAATGGGTGATGATGTTTGGCATGGACTCAGTGAACTGAAGGGTCTGTTTCCATGCTGTATCTCTATATGACTATTATAGATGCAAGGATGATATTTCCCTTGGCCTGGGTATCTAGAACTAGGTGTCTCAAAATAAGGGGTTGGCTACTCAGGATCAAGATGAAGAGAAAATTCTTCACCAAGAGAGTGGTAAATCTTTGGAATTCTCTGCCAGAGAGGTTTGTGGAGGCTCAGAAGCCGAGTATAAACCAGGCACAGATTGATAGATTTTTAAATACTAAGGAAATTGGGGGATATGGGCATAATGCAGGGAAATAGTGCTTTGGTAGAAGATCAAGGATGAACTTACTGAATGGTGGAGCAGCCACAAGGAACTAGATGGTCTGCTTTGATTTCTTTAAGATCTTGCACTCAAGTCCTAATGCTCCCACACATTCTCTGTGAAGGTAATCCAACACTATAGCTGTGCAACATTGTGCTTTGCGCGGATCCATCTATCTGTACCCTCTCAGACATTGTCCTCATCATTACACCATCCTTGCTTCCCCAGACTGCAGGAAGTCCCTCTCCTCAGGAAAGTAATTCATGTAACTAACAGCTTCCAGTAGCAGCAAGAATGCTGGCAGTGTGATGCACATGTACCTTTGGTGGCTGTTTGACAAAGATATATCAACTGTGTGGCTAAGTGCAGGAAACTTTGAGAAAATGATCTGGAGCTTTTCACTAATGTGTTCTGTTTCTGAAACACTGCTGCATTAAATGATACAGTGCAACATGGTGATCTCTTTAGAACTTTCTGAAACAGTGTTATGAAGATACACAACATTATTTTAATGCCAAAAAAGATGGTGCAGATGAATTTTTAGCCCCAATTTTTTCCCCAAATGGAAAGACAGATATCAAACAGCAAGTTGCTTAAATCCAGAATGCATTAAAAACTTGCACAAACGAGAATACTAACTTAACACTATCTTACAGAATGTAAGAAAAAGCTTGCTGCCTTCTCTGTCAGTTTGAGTCAATGCTTTCTAATTCTGTTTGTATTTGGAACTTTAAATAAAAACATATTAGCATTAATTTAAACGTTTGCTAAACTCCATGCCACCTTATATGCCTATTTAGCCACATAATGACTAAAATACCACTACACCAGTAGGGAACTACCAAACTTACCTTAAACTCCATCTGGTTCATGAAGGCCTTTTAGAAGGAAATCATCTATCCTTACTCACAGACTGACCTACTTGCAACCCTAAACATTTAACTCATACCTGCCCCTCTACAGCTCAGCAGACCATTCCATTTTTTTTAAGAAATGTATTCTTAAGAAATGCGATACAGATAAATGAGAAGCATTTCATCAAGGTATGATTAGGAATGAATTCATATTCATTACAGTAGCAAACGTTGACAATGGGATAAAGTGGTAACTCTCTACCTGCCACTGTTGAAAAATATGGAGTCAGCTAATAGTGTGAAATTATCATTTCCAACTTTGTACAAAGTATTTATAAATCAGTACCACTAACCAGGGAATGTTTGTAACCTGACATCTTTGTAAGTAATGTTTTCTGACCCAAATGGCTATAATTGGTACAAGTTTCAAACACTGTCATTGGATACCCTCTCATCCACAAGACGACACCTCCAGTGGTATCTCAATCTCTCAATATGGCACTGAAGTGTCAGTTCAGATTACATGTTTAAATCTCTCTTATTTTACAAGATAGTCAGTTGGATTTTATGTCCACTGTCAAATCGATCAATGACTGAATGCTTCCGATCATCCCAGACATTCAAAAACATTCAAAGACAATTAAAAATTGATTAACAAAAAAAATCTTAAACTTGTGAAAAAAAATTCTAAACAATTAAAAATATTATGCAAACTCAATTAATTCAACAAAATGTAAATCAACTTTTCCTTGCACAGGTCCATGGCAGCCATTCCTCTCCATTCAAATGAATGGGCTTGCTATTCCTGCAGCAGGTCAAATCTGATGAAATTCAGTAGGTAAATTATCCAGAAAAACTGCTCAACAACTGCAGCAAGTTCCAGCTTGACTGCTGGTCCCCATGAGCACAGCTGGGGATTCATCAGCCAAGAGCCTTCAATGAGTGCAGGATCTCTGCTTCAGACAGAATGTGGTGGCACCCACACTATGAAATGCCAGCATTTCAGCAACGACTTGCTGGCACCTCTTAGTAAGTTCTGGCCCAATATTTTGGCCACCCATTGTCCTCAACTATTTGAAGGTTAGAGAGGTACAGATAAAGCCACCAGCTGTTCTCTACTCAACTCAGATTAGCAGCTTTCCTACTGTAACAGCTTGAGTTTTCCCCATCTTGCTGACTAGCTAAACAGCCATTTCCAAGAAGGACCATTTGAAATTGGATTTCAATTGATTTTGTATAAACCTTTTGAGACCAATGTTGAAGTGCAAATGCTGTTTCACCTGGAGAGTGTCCAGCATGTTCTGTTTTATTTCAGGCTTCCAGCATCTGCGGGTTTTTGCTTTTCACATCAGACATTCAGCTCATCAACTGAGGTGGTTATCAAGCTATTTTTTTTAAAAACTCTCACAAAAGGTGGACAGCTCACCATTGCTACTTCTTTTAAAAACTCAGCTTTGCCACAAATACAAATTCTTTCTCTCTTTCCAGTTTTTTTCTTTTAATTCTGGCTCTTAATGGGTTCCTGCTGCTGGAGTTATGACTTAGAGTCTGGACTTAGATTCCTCTTCATTTCTAAAAATGCATTGACACTATTTTGCAGATCTGTTGAGATGTGGTTGTAATATTACTGCACCAAATAAATATCTCTAGACGCTGTGGATGATAGAATTCTTTGTTGTAAACTTCAAAGACTTGGATTTGGTCCCAATGCCATAGTTTGGTTTAAATCTTGTTTTGCTGATCAGTTCCAAAGGTTAACATTAAAAGAGAAGCCTCTAGTCCTCCTGGTGTTCCCCCTGCTCCTCGTTACTTGTACACTGAATCCCTTTAGCTGCAAAGCAAACTTATGCTAGGTTTTCTGACTATACATTAGCTTAGACTCCAGAAGGTAATCTGCGCAGGGAATTTGTACTGGCTCGCAGACCAATCTAACCATGTTCAAACCTGTTGCTCTCTCTTTCTGTGTTACACACAGGCTGAACAGAGAATAAATTAGACCTCTCTCTGCAGTATGCTGTCTATCGCTAGCCACACAAATTCATGGGTCAACAATAACTGCACTCATATCCTGCCTTTTAGCATCCTGAAGCATGCAAGAGGAGAATAATTGGGGAAAAACTGACATTGTGCCAAAGAAAGAAATATTAAGAGGGGTGAGTGGAATTTGTTCGAAGTGGCAGAATTTGAGCATCTTATGGAAAGATGAAAAAGAAAGGTTTAGGGAAAAGCTCCAGAGCTAATTGAACACTTAACAGTGGGATCATGATAGAATTGCAAAAATCAAGAATGTAGAATTCCAAAAGGTTATAGGAGGTTACTGAGAGAGGCCACAGAGGGATTGAAAACAAGAATGAGAATTTTAAAATCGAGGCATTTGTTGGACTGGGAGCAAAGGTAGATCAGCAGGAAACTGAGTACTGATGAATAGGCATTGGTGCCAGCTGGGATAATGGACGTCCGTTCTCCATTACTATTTTTCCAGGAGGTAATAGATGGAAGGCTGGCCAGGTTGGCATTGGAACAGTTGAGACTGGTGACAGCAGGCATTGCTGAAGGCTTCAGTAGAAGATGGGCTGAGGAAGAGCCAGAGACCGGCAATGATACAGGAGTTGGAAACAGGTCATCTTGGTTGTGAAGTAGCTACAGGGTTGGAAACTCCTCATCTATGCAGTTAAGGGAAAGGTAACAAAATACTGGGACAGAGAGCCAGAGATGCACAACACGCTTAGTGAAGTTAGACTGAAAATGTATTCAACAAAAACTGGACTCTCATGCTTGTAAACACTGGAAGAGACTAATACTGATCAGCACAAGGGCATGAATTATCTGCACACAAGATATCTTTATTAGTTACATGTACATCGAAAAACACAGTGAAATGCATCTTTGCATAGAATGCGCTGGGGGCAGCCTGCAAGTGTCGCCACACTTCCAGCACCAACATAGCATGCCCACAACCTCCTCACCCATATGTCTTTGGAATGTGGGAAGAAACCAGAGCACCCGGAGGAAACCCACACAGTCATGGGGAGAACGTACAAACTCCTTACAGACAGTGGCCAGAATTGAACCCGGGTTGCCGGCGCTTTAATAACATTACGTTAACCGCTACACTACCATGCCTGCCCAGAAAGTAAATAGCAGTGGATGTGAGATGGAGAGGGAGGTGGGAATTTTACTTTTAGTATTTAGGATAATTATGAAAAAGGCCAGAAATCATTGATAGAAATTGATGAAGATTAGAATTTGTTACTCATGCTCCATGGTCACCTTTGAAATACCAAAGTGCAAACTAACACATGACACTTGCCCCTCTCTGGTGCCCTCCAGACTCTTGACTGCAATAAGTTGTAAACCAGCATTAAAAAAAAATCAAATTAAAACATTCTAATTCAACCAGAAGAATTTGGCACTACTTTTGAAAATGAAAAGGGGTTTATAACTGCAGGGTGAGGAACAGCATCTGAAAGGTCAGAAATATTTATTACACTGAAAGTTTGAAGTATCCACTCATTTCACAAGCTTGTAATATCTTGGATGTACTTTCTACTTCCTCACTTGGGAAATGGCTAAGAAATTAAACCTCCTCTGAAGATCAGCCAGTGTTATTCCAAGACTCTGCGGGCGTACTGATTTAAAAAATTCATTTTCAAAATTTGGGTGCTGCTGGCAAGACTGATATTAATTGCCTATCCCTAGTTGATCTTGAAAAGGGAGCTGTTCTGATCTTGAGGTTCTTGATAAGGTCCCACAAAGAAGGTTGGTCAACAAGGTTAGTTGGGAGTAATGTACTGAAGTGGATGGAAGATCGGCCACAACCTTGATGAATGAAGGAGCGGGTTCAAAGAGCCAATGGTCTATTCCTGCTCCTGTTCATATTCACTTTTGTGAATCACTGGTGAAAGATGTAGAGCTGGCCCAAGTGTGTATTCTATGCTAGTTGGAGTGGAACTCGATGGTGTCTCATGAACCTTCATTCCTTGTCATTCTAGCTGGTAGAGGTCAGAGTTTTTTGAGGCAGGGTCAAAGGTAGCTTTGGGACTTGAGGTAACAATTACATTAGAAGGCATGCACAGCAGCAGCCGTAAAGAGATGATGGAGATTGGGACACATTCTGACAGTAGGTGTTTCAACTTAGAGTCCAGCACCAAATCCCTTCTTTGCTAGGATTCCCCTACATTATTCCAGGAAACATCTCTCCCTCTTACAATAGTCAGACCTAATGTAAGGAAGGAGTCCCCATTCACTCGAATGAGAATCCCATGGAGATTAGGAGAAAAAATGCAAATCCTTTTTTTAATTTAATGTTTTGAATTATTTCTCAGTTCAATGTGATACTAATATTTCTTTTAAACTAAGAGTTAAAGTAACTTTATACTCCCAGCTTTGACACGAGGTGAGTCTTCACCCTCAGTTTTGCATCCCTTAGAAAGCTGTCAGAACGTTCCTGGGTTTCAGCAGTACACTGCCCAAGGTCTGCTTGCCACCAGGGTCTAGCTCCGACCCATTGAGCTCTTCCAGCAGATTGTTTGTTGCTCCAGATTCCAGCATCTGCAGTTTCTTGTGTCTTTCTAGCTACACCTTAGTGCCTGACTCATTAATGTCTGAACATAAGAATAGGTCTTATGATGCATTGTTGTACCAATCAGAACTATTAGTTGAGTTCTACCTGAACTATTTGTGTGAGCAAGCAAAAACGCCAAAGGACCTACATTGGAGGGTTGGATGCGTTGCTTGAGAGAGCTGCAGGACAGTGATCCAGTGCAAAATAGAGAACAGGGCTCTCTAGATAGAATAGTGATGATTGCAGTGGTGATGTTTTGGAAACATGACTAGTCTATTTTCCTCTTACATGGGTTAGTGGAAACATTCCTGAGGGCAAACAATATCATTTGATACTCTAAAGCGTGAAGGGTTCCTGGATCTCTTCACTGCCCAGAGCTAGAACCCTTTCAAAAATACAGCCCCCATTCTGTATGACTCAGTCTAATCTACACCCATGATCACTGGTCCACACCCACAACAGGCAACTGGATCCACCTGGGGGAAGACACTGGCTACAGCACCCCAGCAATACACAAGAGTAGGGAAGTAGCATTGTTGCTGGTGGTAAGGCTGGAGGTGTGAGGCATTGGCAAGTCCACTCGTCCCAAGGATGTGATTGTCCTGGAGAGAGTGCAGAGGAGATTGACCAGGATGTTGCCTGGATTGGAAGACTTTAGTTATGGGGAGAGATTGGATAGGCTGGGCTTGTTTTCCCTGAGTGAAGGAAGCCGAGGGATAACCGATAGAGGTATACAAAACTATGAGAAACGCAGATGGGGTAGATTGTCAGAACCTTTCCTATGGTGGGGGTATCTAAAATAAAAGGCCACACGTTTAAGGTAAGAGGGAGGAAATTTAAAGGGGATCTGAGGGGAAAGTATTTTTTTTGTAATATGCAGAGGGCGGTTGATATCTGGAATGCACTGTCAGTGGAAGTGATGAGGCAGATACAATTACTATATTTAAGAAGTATTGAATAGGCAAGGCTTAGAAGGACCTTACATGGGCAAGTGGGACTAGCACAGACAGACAAAGCAGTCGGCACAGGTGTGGTGGGCCGCAGGGCCCATTTCTGTGCTACACAACTCGACAAGCTACAGACAAGGTCTCACACAATAAAAATTTTGATAGGAAATTTCAATCTAGAACCAGAGATTTGAGAGTCACAAGTTTGATGTATGCAACAAGGGGCCAGGGAAATGGGTGTTGAATAAGTGATGGGGCTAAAGACACTTGCAAAAGCAATTCCCAGAACATTTTAGTTACGATTGGGCATTGCAGGATCACTTTGTGTTTTGTCAGGCTAATGAGAGAATTCAGGGAAATGATTCAAGGCATTGGACTTAATGTGTAAAGGAGCCTGCAGAAGAGCTATCAGTATGAAGATGCTGCTTCAAATTGAGGAATAGTTGGGTTCAGGGCACAACTCCAAGGCACAAGCTGGGAACAAGCTCACCAAAATAGTAATGGCACCACAGTCTTCTTTACAACCAAGTAACACTACGAGTGGGTTTAACAAGATACTTGAATGTCACAGGAGTACTGAAGGCAGGAAAGTTGCAGGTCATGTGGGTGTAAACGATGGAAGAACTCTGTGGGAGTCAGCTGGCCTCAGAATGCTCCTTCATGATGGTCTGGCCTTATATGTGTCACAAGGTAGGGCCAACTGCACAATGGAGTAAGACCCTGAAGGCGGTAAAGAAATTTGTGCTTGTTTGCCTTGGTTGCAAGAGATCTAGGGAATGGAACAACCACAACAGAAAGTAATCATATTATGAGCAGGTAGAAACAGGAATCTATTGCAAACCCAAGGAGAAGAAGCACAGTACATTTGGGGCCATCTAATTAATTGAGAAGGTAACTTAAGTATGCACATTTATACAATAACAAGTCAACCCACTGAAAGTCAAGACGTGTGTCAGAAATATATCAACCTTTTTCAGTTTAGGCAGAGCAAAATGATGTTGGACATGTGTGCAGATGGGAGATGCATACAAGTGAAGAGTTATGGGGGAAGTGAATTTTGGTTTGCTAAAAGAAACAGGTTCAGTGGCCGACTATTATGGACCATGGGTCTGAACCAGTGTTCATGGGTATAGATTGAATTGAGTCACTCTGAATGAGGGACTATGTGTTTGAAAGGAGCGCAAGATTGAGTGACGAAGAGATGCAGGAGCCATTCATAATTAAGGGTGTGATGACTCTGCCCCTTCGGGTCCCATAATCAAAACATTAACTGTTTCTCTTTCCATAGATGCTGCCTGACCTGCTGAGTATTTCCAGTATTTTCTAGTTTTATTTCAGACTACTGGTCACTGGGTAAGAAGTTCATGGACACTGGCAAACCAGAGTTGCAGATTGCAGTGCCAACAAAACAGAGAAGACTTGAGACTGATGTCTATCACACCTGGGACAATGAAAGAAGGTATAACCCCAGATGGGATGCAGTGAATATAGGCAGTCCTCCTCACAAGGGCAGCCAAACCAAACAAGTTACAGGCAGCAATGCATCAACACCATTACAGATAGAAATAGACCATAGACCTCCTGATAAGGAACATACGCTTGGGCTGAAAGGGAAGCCAAGCAGCTAAAACATGAAATCTTCCTGGAAGGAGGAAAGCCAACAGTTTGGCTAAGGCATCCAAACACCGTATGATAAGGAAATTGAGAAGAGATCAAATGATATAGAGCCAAGGGTTTTGGTGAATGGGAACATGATCCTCTGGAAATTGGTTTGTAATGCAAGCAGACAAGATGAACAAAGAATACAGTTTCTGTGACATACAGAGAATACTAAGGGCATTAGAGGACATGAGCAATAGTAATAATACCTAATGGCAAGCAGTATAGAGGAAGAGTCTGGAATCTGCATGGCCAGTTCACCAGAGTTCTAGGCTGTGCCATTACAAGAATCCACAGAAAGGATGAAAGGTAAAAGGCAGGACACGGGGTGGTCACAAAGGGAGTCAGGTGTACATTGGTGAGAAAGCTGAGGCACAAAGATGGAGCAACCAAAGTAGAGGTTGTTGTGATCCAGTTCCTGATATCCAGCAATACATCAAATACAATGTATTATTGTCACTGCTGTTCATAAGAGTTATTAGCCCTGTGTTAAGTTTAATCTTAACAGTCATTCAGAATATGTAATACCGTGTATGCATAATTGTTTTCATAACAATACACAGCTATGTTCTGATAACAATTTCATAACAGGATGTGAGATTAGATTTTTCTGAAACTTATCTCTAGAAGCACTCCATTGAAATTATCTGGATACTTCAGAAAAGTACAGCTCAAAAGTAAGGAATTTTGTAATCAAAAAAACTAATTTTTTGCCAGTTACATTAAACCACTTGGGTTAATAGATGGAATCAGCTCGATTGCCAAGATAGAAGGGCTTGAGTAAAAAGAGCTGGATGTGAGGGCTTGAGTTACAAGGACAGATTGGGTCTTTTTTCCCTGGAGCAAATGAGGCTGAAAGGTGACATGTTAGAGTTATATAAAATTATGAGAGGCATAGATAGGTTAAATAGACAGAGTCTGTTTTCCATGGTAGGGGTGTCCAAAATGAGAGGGCATAGGTTTAAGGTGAGAGAGGGGTTTAAAGGAGATCTGAGGGGTAAATTTTTCACACAAAGAGTAGTTGGCATTGGGAAAGAGCTGCCAGAGGAGATGGAGGAGGCAGGAACAACAGCAACGTTTAAGAAACATCTGAGCAGGGCATAGAGGGATATGGAATTAATGCAAGCAAGTGGGATTAGTATAGATAGTCATGATGGACGGCTGAAGGACCTGTTTCTATGCTGTACAGTTCTATATATTTAGATTGTTGATGATTTGTATAGACCTTTTTAGAAAAAGGAAGCAGTGTAGTGTACAAGCGCAAGGGTCCCTTTAGGAACTCTGTATCATATGGTATGACCTTTGATACATTGTTGTACCAGTCACTGCTGTTAAATGAGAGTTGATTGTCTTCAATAAAGAAAGTTTTGTTGGCTGTTCTACCCCTTGTCTTGGTTAGGAGCAATACTAAAGGGGCTTCTGACACTACACCAGGTGAGGACAGTCAGCTCGATTGGCTCGGAGAAGTGCAGACAGGTGGAGATGATGGTGATTTCAGGTGGTGGGTGGGTTGAGTGAGATTTGTCCATTTGTCTGGATGGGCTGACAAGGTGAGTGAACTGACTTTCCTACACGATGTTGAGCCTTTCAATTTGCTGCAACCATGTGAGAAAGTGGAAGTTCCATCACATTCTGACACATCTAGTAAGGAGTGAGGAGGGTTTGGGGAGCCAGGGTAAGAGCCACTCTTCAAGGAACCTTCTGTCTCTCACCTGCCCCAACAGTGCTGGTATTTATGCAGCTGGCTCACTTGAGGTTCCAGTCCACGGTCACCCCCAGGATATTGTTGAAAGGGGATGAGGCAAAGGTAATGTCTCTGAATAGGGTAGAAGGAGAATGCTTCCAGCACAATTGCAGTCAAATAATCTGCAGTTTCAATCTAGTTAAAACCATAGGTCAGTCACTGAGACATAAGTGGGAAACAATCCTTTCCCACTTAATGGTTCTGAGCAAAGTTTACTCAGCTTGTACTCACAGTCTGTATAAGCTTATGGTTGAGGGGCAGCAAATGGGTTTATTGGGCCTAATGATTTCCCAATCCTGAACATTCATGTGTGACAAGAAAGTGTCTCTCATCCATCACTGTCCAACTATATTAACACTATGCAGAGCTCACGTTTACTGACAAGTCCATCAGTATTTCCTCACCTGACATTGGGCTGGACAATCAGATTGGAGGAGATTTGGACAGGAGGAGCTGCTGATTTATATTTATATTTATGTTTCACTCACATCAATACCAGAGGGGAATTTGCCTTTGTCTGCTGAGTTACAGTAAATAGTCGTAATCAGAGGTATCATCCTCTTAGAAGACACAACGTTGAATCTCCCTATGGTCATGTCTCAAATCTCTCCATCCTTCTGCACTGCCTATAACTTTCATTCCAAAAAATAGGTTGAGTTACAATACCTTAAATACTTTTAACTGATATAAACTTTACTGCATTACTCTGATCATGCAATTTATGACAACCTCCTGCCCGCTTTCCTTCATGGAAATCATTATCCAATCCCTGACACATCATCAAAATAACTCCTCTTCACTGCTGTTAAAATGCTGTGGTTTGTTGCCATTTTTATTCAACTTACACAAGGGCAGATGCTAACAGCACAAAACAAGTCCATTCAGACACATGGGCCAGTGCCAGGAACAGAGCACTGACTCCCCTGGCTTGTTCTCTTCACAACCTGGTACCGTCTTCTGTTCCAAACTTGACCCATTCTTTCTTTAGAAGCTGCCGCACTGAGCATCAGATACATCCCCAGCAGTGCTTTCTTGCTCCAACAATTCTACGCATTCTGTAGGCGGCTTTAAAACCAAACTCCCCTCTCAGTCTACAAAATACTTCTTTGCTTCAGGGGAAAAAGGGCGAGTCTCTCCTCATAATTAAAGTATCCCATCACTAGCATCACCCCCACATATTGAAACTGGATATATTTTAAACTATGCTCTATTAAACTATGTACTCAATGCACAGAATTAATCATAACATCTACTAATATACTCTACTCTCATTTGAATCACAAAGTAGAGGAGGAGGCCATTTGGCCTATCATGTCTGTGTTGACTAAAAATGGAGCTGCCTAATTATTTCCACTTCCCCACCTGTTGGTCCATAGCCCTGTAGTTCATGGTCCTTCAAGAGCCCTTATGCTACTTGTTGAAACATTGCGAGGGTTTCTGCCTTTCAGGCAGTGAGTTCTAGATCCTCATAATCCTTTGCATGAAAATATGCTAACCCAATTCATTCAGGAATTAACATTAATCTATGTCACCTGATTATTGACATCTCTGCCAGGGGATATAGGTTTAACCTCTATACCGTGAATAGGCTTCTTGTAATTTTACGCCTCAATTAAGTCTCCCTCAGTTTCCTTTGTTCAAAAAAATGCAGGCAAGTCTAGTCAATCTTCCCTCATAACTACAGTTCTCCAACCAAGTGGACATAAACTTGGTACATTAATCGGCTACTGATTGGCCACTGTAAATTGTCTGAATGAGTGGTCAAATCTGAGGGAAGTTGATGGGAATGTGGAGAGAATAAAAGAAATGGGATTGGCGTAGGATAGTATAAAATGGATGTTGGATGGTTGGTGCGGACTCCTTGGACTGACGGCACTGTTTTCACTGTATTAATCTATGTCTCTTTGTGGCTGTAAGTCTCCAAGACAGCCACTGTAGTGCTGTCACATACTCCCAGGAGTGCAGTGACCAGAACCGTGCACAATATATCCAGGTATGGCCTAACTAGTATTTTATACAGTTGCAGCATGATCACCCTGAATATTCTGTGTCTCACATAATAAAAGCAAGTATACTCTATGCATTCTTAACCACCTTATCTATATACCCTGCTATGTTCTGGGATGTGTGGAGCCATTCTCGTCCTCCACAATTCTAAGTATCCTACCATTTATCTTTTGTTTCCTTGCCTTGTTTCCTCTCACCTTCTCCAGATTTAATTCCATTGGCCTCTTGCATCAGTCTAATTGTTGAATACTGGAGACTTAATCCTACCGTCCACCCCTGTAAAATTAACTTAGTTTTCTTCTCTCTCCACAGATGCCATATGACCTGCTGGCAATTTCCAGCACTGTTTGTTTTTCTATTCCTTTCTCTGTCCTCATTCATCCCCTTCCTCAGACAGATCAGCTGTGATCAACAAGCCTTCACCACCCTCTCTCAGTGGACACCTCCACTCTTTATATAATTCAGTCACCTTCAATCACTACCGTCACAAACATTCCCACTGTTCACTTCATACCTCTCCCTTCTCTGCAACATCTAACTTTTCCTAGTTCTTTCACCTAAGCGTTAACTCTGCTCCTCTCTCTACGGCTGTTGCTTGACTTGCTGAGTAACTCCAGCATCATGTGCTTTCAGTTCACGTGTCTATCATCTGCAGATTTTTGGTTCTTGCCTACAATGCATACCATTCAATACCTCTGTGGACTATTTTTCCTTCATTACTCCCATTCGACTTGCTACTTTTTGAAAAAAATCCATTTTGTGTGTAGATCTTTCATCAAATCTTGCAGTATTATTTAACTACAGAGCTCAGATTGGCTTGTCCTGAAGGAACATGGATAACAGAAAGATCCAGCACGTTGAACCGAGTTACTCCAAATGCAAATATAGCCAATGATGCAATACCACAATAAATCTGCTGGTGGTGCTCCTGAGCTATCAGAAGTTAGTAGTCACAACAGCATTGCCTTCAGACGCCCTGAGGAACTACAGGACAAGCACAGAAGAACACCACTGAGCTCAATTGTCAAAGCTAACTCCTGCTTGATCAACCCCATTAGCATTGTTTCCTTGCACTTCCTCCACATACCAGCAAATTATTTTTCTTTAACTTTAAAAGGCATTCGGACAGGTTCATGGAGAGGAAAGGTTTGGAGGGATATAGGCCAACTGCAGGCAAATGGAACTAGCTCAGGAAGGCATCTTGGTCGACATGGATGAGTTAGGCCAAAGGCCTTGTTTCCGTGCTGTATGACTTTATGTACTTATTGCACTGCACTTTCTCTGTAGCTGTGACACTTTACTCTACTGTTGTTACCTGTACTATATCAATGCACTTTGTACTAACTCAATGTAACTGCACTGTGTAATGAATTGACCTGTACGATTGGTTTGTAAGACAAGCTTTTCACTGTACCTCGGTACAAGTGACAATAATAAACCAATACCAATACTGCAGTAGCACTGAAGTCTTGGTCTCCAAGAACCAGTCACATAATTTCATCAAGCTGTTTCAGTAGGTTACAATGGTGGTATCTCCCCAACAGCAATATGGAAAATTGCACAGTTATTTTCTGTTCAAAAAAAGCAGGACAAATCCAATCTGGCTAATTACTGCCCAATCAACAGCAAAGTGATGGAAGGTGTTGTCAACAGTGCCATTAAATGGCACCTAGGTTACAACTTCCTGGTCACCAAAGCCTTGTTTGGCTTTTGCCACCCATGCTGGACTCCAGACCTCATCTAAACCTGGACTAAAGAGCTGAAGGTATGAAGTGGAGGTGGAAGTGACTGTCCTTGACACCAAGGCAGCACTTGACTGAGTATGGCACCAAAGGATCCTGGTAAAACTGAAGTCAATGGGCCGCAAGGGAAATGTGCTCTGGAGTTACAAAGCAATAACACAAAACTAGATGGTTGTGATTATACTCTGGCAGAATCTCCCAAATCTATGACCTCTACCACCACAAAGTACAAGGGGAGCAGGCACTTGGGAACACCATTACCTCTATACACTTCGTACTGCCTTGGGAATGCAGCTAACATAATCAAGGACCCCTCCAACCCCAGTCATTTTATCTTCTCCCCTCTCTGCTGGGCAGAAGATACACAAGCTTCAGAATACGACCCACCAGACTCAAGGACAGCTTCTATTCCACTGTTATCAGACTCTTGAATGGACCTCTCATACACGAAAAGATGAATTTCTGGTCTCCCAACCTACCTCGATGTGGCTCTTGCACTTTATTTGTTGATTGACACTTTCTCTGTAACTGCAACACTATGTTATGCCTTCTGTTTTCCTCTTACTACCTCCATGTAATTATATATGGTATTATCTGGGAGGAAGGCATGCATGACAAAAGCTTCTCACTGTATCTTAGTACTTGTGACAATGATAAACCAATATCAATCAGTGATTCCAAGGTCCTCCATTTCCTTTTCATCTCTTCCGATAGAAAAAACAGTCTGTGCCCATTTTCATCAAGACTTGGGATGCATTCAGGGTTGGGCTGATGAGTGGCACATAACATTGAACAGAAGTGCCAGGAAAATACCGTTTTCAATGAGAGAAAGTCAAACTGCCTCCCAGTGATATTCAATGTCATTACCATCACAGAGGCTCCCACCATCAACAACCTGGGGATCACTGATGATTGGAATCTGCCACATAAATGCTATAGCTACAAGAGTAGGACAGGGCCTGGGTACCCTAGGACTTGTCTCCTGACTCCCCAAGGCCTTTCTTGTTTCAACAAGACACAAGTCAGGAATATGACCTCCTGAATGACAGCAACTTCATCTATGCTCAAAAGTCTCAATATCATCCAGGATTAAGGAGTCCATATATATAGCACCCCCATCATGTCCCACCTACAAAGCATTCTGCAGCAACTTGCCATAGCTTCTTTGGGAGCACGAACCAAACCCACCAACTACCGTCAGCTCTACCACCTTGAAAGACAAGGGCATCAGTTGCATCGGAAGCTCCTCTCTGAGTTACACGCTAACCTGACTTGGACAATATCGCCTTTGACACTCAGTCTAAATCCTACAACTCCCTCCCCGATAGCAATACCTTCATCTGAAGGACACAGGAGTTCAAGAACCACCTTCTCAAAGAACATTAAGATGGGCAATAAATACTGGCCCTGCCAGTGATGCCCAGATCTCAAAAGTGAATAATTGAAAACTGCCTGTCCAGTTTCCTTTTGAAAGTCCTGATGAAATGGTGGGCCAAAGGGCTTGTTTCTCTGTTTATACAACTCCACGACTGTTCAACCACCTCTATAGGAAGTGGATTCAAATCATAGCCATTCCCTTTTTTTTCATTCCTCTGCATCTTTTGCCCACAACATTAAATCTGGCCCTCAAATCATCTGCTAATGGAAACACCTTCCCTTTATTTACTCTGTCCAAAACATTCACGGTCTTGGACACGTCTATCAATCTTCTTCACTCCAAGGAGAATACCCCCAGTTTCTCCAGTCTAATTTTACACTTCAAATCCTTGCATCATCCCCAAAACCACTCTAATTAATCACTTCTGCATTCTCTTAGGACTTCACAAGCTTCCAAAAGCATGATATTCAGAATTAGATATAAAACTCCAGTGTCAGACCAGTTTGACATAATCTCCATGATTTTGTACACTGCCTTTATTTCTGAATCTCAGGACATCACACACTTTACTCCAGTGATCCACCATAATGTGGAATATGCTATGCAAGTGGTGGCAGTGTGTTCATCACTCTGCCCTGGCACTATACCTCTGACATAGGATCAGTATCCACATGCACAAGAATGAAGATTCCTAGCTTGGAAATTAGGAGGAGGAGACAAGCTAGTCATTTACTATTTCACTTAATTAATTTTAGTATTTCTTTGTGTTTATAATGTATTTTAAATGGTTTAAAACAATCTTAATAGTTTAAAATCTTAACAGAGACATTTAAAGACTGTTACGAAGTGCTGACAGCTTTGACAGAAGGAAAGGATCAGACACAGCCTTGTCTCCTGTCTGCTAACTGGCTGCTGTTAAGTGTTGACATGGGAAGGCAGTGATTCAGTCCAATATGGTGGCTGAATTTAAGACCAAAGTACCCTCGTCACACCAACAATCTACCAGCAACAACGCCAAAGGGGTTCTTTACATAACCCACAGAGCAGAGAGGGTGATAACAGTCATTATCACCCTGCTCCCACCACTCTGCAGGATACTGATTGGATGTCACAAGTAGAACACCAGCACAGAATGACAGACACGCTGGCATCCCTCACACATGGTGGATCTTTTGTGAGGTCCAGAACTTAATAAACTGGGAGTGGCTGAGCATTGCAGTTCCCTTCAGTACCACTGGCCATTTGCCCACATAGTCTCGCCCAATGATGTGGGGAAAAAAAAACCATGTGAGCTCCTGGGATTCAGAAAGACCTAGGGTTCCCCTACCCAAATTGCCATTGGTTACCATAAGAACGATTGTCTGGAAATCCCAGTGCAGCCTATTGGTAGTGCTAGGAGAAATCAGTAGCTGGACACCAACCACAACCTCAGTCATTGATCCACCACTGGCGGCTTCACTCGCGCACAGTTAAAAGGTTAAGCAATTTATTTGACCACTTCGCTGATAGCTTTCAAAAGAGTAACTCAGCTAGCTTGGATCTGTTTATACTGGGGGGGGGGGGGGGAGGTAGGGGGCAAGTAAAACTAGAGCATACTGAAAGGAAAAGTACAGAAGATGAAGGGCAGATCACCAAAGCCTCACTGGGACCAAATATAACACAGGTTTCAAATTGTTATTTGATGTCTTGGTTTGGTGCCTCAACCAGAAATATTTGTGGTTTAGAAGACGAGTGAACTGTGGTTGATTTCTGTATAGGTGGATGTGTCATCAATAAAAAGATTGAAAATGGATGGACCTGATAATCTTTCAAGTGGTGAAAGCCATCTCCCTCCACCCACCACCTACCCAAAGAAATCTAACTTCCTACGTTATGCAGCCTTTGCAGATGAAAGGCTGAAATGAGGCCCCATCTCTCTCAGGTACTGTAAAGGATCCCAAGGCACTACGTGAAGAACGGCAGAGGAGTTATCCCAAGCGTCCAGGCCAATCCAGCCAAAGTTAACAAAGTGCTGAGCATATCATCTGCTCATTACCATATTGTTGCTAGTGTAACCTTGCTGTACATTAATTAGCTGCCACTTCAAAAGTACTTCCTTGGCTATAACTTACCTTGGGACACCCTGAGATAGTATAAAATACCATATAAATGCAAGTCATCTCTTTTCTCTTGTGATCAGACCAGAAGAAGGGCAATCGTTGATATGTCTCATTATAACACCCACGTTATACGTATTATACTGCACATTCACCAATAATAAGTGTAATAACATTTGCTTTTTTATTGCACAAACTAAACATCACGGCTTAGTATGAGTGGATGACTTTCTTGAACCTGCATAAAACTGTCCTGATTACAAATGGAGCCTCTATTCTCAAACTAATGACATCACTTCTCTTGATCTGGTTCTCATTTTCTGATTTACTAATATTTCCTTAAGTGAGTCGGTGTGATATTTGTTTAACCATCACTCTTGGGATACTTTACGAAGTGCACTAAGCAAAACACAAGTTGGTGTTGTTTCCCCCAGGGGAACACCGGGAAAGACAAGAAAACAACCTCAGCCTGGATGAGCGTTTGAAGAGTAATAACCAACTAGACTATGGACTAAAGTTGGAAAGTGAGAGCAACCTAAATAGCTCCACTTTTGGCTGGCAAGGGCATGATGGGCTCAAAGGTCCCTTGTGCTATAAATCCCAAATAACCATTTGATCCTGCTCCAAGAAGAATGAGGCCAAGCTTATTCTGTTTGGTGCAGGAGAGGTGAAGCTGCCCTTTGTCCAAGCTGTCATGTCCCAGTCACGTCCACCGAAAGTAACTGCAAGTATTATTGCTGGAACCTGGAAGCTGAGCTATGGCGGCACATTGCTTCATGTGAATCTGATTACTGTCTTTGTGAAGATTTCCTGGAAAATTCGAGAAACTAGCAGAATAAAAAACAAAACGCAGGAGAACAGGAGCAATAACATCTCAACATGTCCTACGCCAAGTGCTGAAAAGAAGCTTTCTTTCGCTGCAGAAGATTAGAGATGATGTCATTACTAAATGGAGCGGAATGACCCTTGCAAAGTGAAAAATATTTCTCATGGTACACTCCAACACTTTTGCTGCTAAATATTGGGCTCCACTTTGCAGCACATTTCAACACTCTTGTAGTTGCTACCAATCCTTCCTGAATGCCTTTGACCCCAGGAAGTATCACGGCAAAGTTACTGCATTTGTGGGTAAACAGATGTGCACTTGAACTTCAAGAAAGACATTGCAACAAACCCTAGTGACCAAAGCATAACCCCGAGAAAGAATACTTTGCAAAATTGGGGTGAAGCTGGGAGGATATATTAGTACATTTAAAGATGGAAAATTCGCAAGACCTATTTTCAGCTAGATTTATAAAACACAAACAAACATGGTGCATCTCCAAATTCTATTGAAAGAATCGATCACAAATCAAATACCAGAAGAGACGAATTTCACACTGTTATGAAATTTTAGACCATATTTCATGATGTTCTGCATCCTTAAAAATTTAGTTTCTGGTACATTAGAAGAGAGAAAAAAAGAGAGAAAACACAGCAGAAGAAAAAGCCATTCAACCCATCAAGCTCACTTCCTTAATGCCCAGAAAAACTATGGGTGCTAACACTAGAATTTTTCAACCTTCTTCCAGGTAAATCACATCAAACTCCAGATTATCTTATGTTTTAAATTTTATCTTTTGTGCCTAATATTTGCCTTTTCCACCAAGTCACCAAGTTATGTATAATATTTGTATGTCACATTTTGTATTGACCAATATAGCTGAATGCATTAACTGCACTTCTGGGCACTTTGTGTCCAAATTTATTAGTTTGTAGGGCAAATGCCCAAGTTTGTCCATTCTGTCTCTAACTATTTAGCAAAATTATAATTCCATCGTATTTCTAGTCCTGCTCAAGACTCCTAGATCTTGCATCCATCCTCATGTTTTCTCTCACCACAACTTGCTACTGGGAGAAGGGAAGGAACAAGATTGAAAAGGAGTCCTGCATATAGTACTACTCTGGAAGGGAAGTGGCATTGGCAGGGTCACAGTCAGAGCAACTTCAAGGAAGTACAGCAGAATGACAAAGCGACATCAGAGATGGAATTGTGTGGCTGTAATGAAATATTGCATCTTACCTCACATGACTGGATACAATGGATGACGTGGGGTTCTGGATACCATCGCAGCAGTCCTGTGCACACAATACTCTGCGGAAAAACATGCTGGTGTTACTGCTTTAAGAAAAACAGAAGTGGCATATCACTTCAATAAAGACAAACTTGTACTTATAAATCACATTCTATGACTCCTGGAATGTCCGAAATTGCTTGAAAACCAATGAAATATTTTGTAGTTCAGTTTCTGGAAAGTAGGACTGATGGTGGAAAATTGAATTTGCAAGCACGTACTGAGGAGGATACATCCATTCTATAACCAAGTTGACCCACGAGAACGGGATAATACTGTGCTATGACCTTATTTGTTATTATTCAAAAGGTATCACTGGCAGGACAAACATTTCTTATCTATCCCTAATTACCCCTGAAGAAAGTGGTGAACTGTCTTCTTGAACCATTGCCATCCTAGTGAAGGTACTCTCACAGTGCTATTGGGGCGGGAATTCCAGGATCTAGACTCAGTGACAGTGTCCAACTTGAAGAGGAACTCATAGTCAGTTGTGTTCCCATGCACCGCTGCCCTTTTTCTTTAAGGTGGTAAAGGTCACAATAGGTTTGTTCAGCACTCTTGAAGAAGCTTTGACAAGCTGCTGCACTGCACTTTGAGCTGGTGGATGGTGTGTTAGGTAGAGGGTCTTCTTTATCCTGGATGACACTGGACTTTTTGAGTTTGGAAGAAGTTGCAGTCGTCCAGGAAAGTGTAGGGTATTCCATCATGTTCCTGACCTGTGTCTTGTTGAAATGAGGAAGACCTTGAGGAGTCAGGAGCCAAGTCCCAAAATACCCAGACTCTGATCTGTTCTTATACCCACAATACTTATGGGGAGGCAGTTTGACTCTGTGTTACCAGGACTCTAGCCAATTCAGAGTTAAATGCCTGATTCCACTGACCATTTCTGTCAGGGTTCCTGGATTCTACACAATCAAATCTTTCTTTGATATCAAAAGCTTTGGATGTCAACTCTTCTGTCTACGTTTGGACCATGGATGAAATGGGGTCTGGATTCAAATGGTCCTGGCAAAGCCCAAAGCCAATGATGAAGGGTGGACTGAGGTCTATCAGGATCAGCTTGTGCAGAGGTGTAGAGGAAGGGAAGTTGAAATAAGATCAAAGAGCCCACCTTACAATATAACATATCTGCCCTTATGAATTCTACAAAAGGAGCTGTGAAAATGTAATGGGCAACATTATTTAAAACAAACACTTACACACGCTGGATAAGGAACTCCCCTTGTTGATCTATAGGTATAGTATAAAGTTGGCCCCTTTTACTATGATTTATAACCCTGTGCTCACATAATTTATATTGTACTTTTTCACATTCCAAGTGCCACTGCCCTGCTGTGCTACAGAAAGCAGCCATTTCCTTTACCCTGGGTTGGATGAGATTCAGTTACCCAGGTCAGTCAAGAGCTTTGCCTCACACAATCAGGTTTAAGTCAGTCCTGGAATGCAGCCATCACCAGCATCTTGGCACAGTACTAAGGCTACCAAAGCTGGTTAGCTTTATTCTTGGAAGCTTCATAATTTGACCATGAACCTCCAACACCACTGACTTGATAAACAGCCTTTTCTATCACCGTCAGTCTCTTTCCCCTCTTCTAAATTGTTCATGGTTATCAATCAAAAATATTCAAGGGACGGGAGCAAAAGAAATCTCAATTCTTGTTGATGGACCAATAATCCTGTGCTTGGGTTGCTCACAGCAATGTCCAGATTGGCCTGAGGTTCCTGAAGGTTATCAGTTCTTCATAATCCTGTGCAGTGCCTTTCAGGAGAACATCATTCAGGAAAAGCTCCAAAACATTAGATGAAGAAGGGTGGAAGATCAGAAGTCCCGGTATCTTTTACTCAACAGTTTTAAAGAACTGGACTCCAGATCTTAAATGCACCACATAAAGTAATTACCAAGTGTCAGGCCATGTATTTTTCTGGAAGGAGCAAAGGTGCTGAGGGACGGAAGAAAGCCTGTGAATAGTTCTCAGAAATCTGTAGGAGTTGCAGGAAATGAAGGAACAAAGCTGAACTGAAGTTCTGGCAGCAACACTTAACTGGATGGGGTATGAATGGGTGCCCAGAAATACACTCATGGCACTGGTCTGTATCACTGTCCTGCAGCGTTAGATGTCCAGCAATCTAACACCATGCATGTATACAGACTCAACAAGACTAAAGATTCCAAGAATACTAATAACTTTCTTATTCCCGGGCTCTTAAAAAGCAGTCATGTAACGGAGCCCCATGGGAATTACTCAAATGGTTAGTTGAAATCAAGGCCTCTTGAAGGAGGCTAAAAACACAAGACCAACCATTGGGACCATTTCTAGAGGAAGAAAAGTTACAGCTCAATAGGTCTAAAATCATCGTCTTCACAGGTTACTTAACGAATGCAACAGGAAACGGTTTAAAGGGTTAAATTAACTTTGCAAGGAGATGGGAATCAGGATGCAACAGAAAGAAGGAGAAACAAGGTGTATAAATGATTGGATGAGACCAGAGGGACAGGACAGGTACAGAAAGAGACTGAAAAAAGAACAGGATCCCTGGCTTCAGAAACAGAGGGAAGCAGTTCAAAAGCAGGGAGGTAATTTTGAAATTATACAAAGTGTGGCTTTGGCTGCAATTAGAGATTTGCTTACAGTTTTAGTCACTGCATTTGAGAAAGAACATTAAAGTTTCAGTGAGAGTGCAGGAAAGATTTTGCTCTGGGGTGAGGGAGTTCAGCTTTGTAGATAGAAAACACAAGTTAAGATCGTTTTCCGTGGAGCAGTGAAGGTTCAGAGGTGATTTCGTGGAAACATTCAAAAATCACCAAGAGTCCAGAGAGAGAGGAAAGAGAGATGTTTTTCTTTGGTAGAAGGACCAAGAACCAGAAATCACAGAATTAAAGGAACTGATAAATAACCATGAGGATAAACTTCTTTATGCAGGAAGTAGTCAGGATGTGGAATTCAATGGTTTAAGGGATTGATCTTTGGAAGGGGATAAATCGCAAGGGATTAAGAAGAAAGTGCTGGGGAATGGGACTGATTGTACTCTGCTTGCACAGTGCAGACAAGGGTTAAGGATTAAATGCCTTCTCCTGATCTTTATTGATTCTAGGAACTCAGGCAGGTCATCCAGAACTAACAAGGAGAAATCTCTCCACTCAGATGTGTAATTTTTTTGAAATTCTCCACTATAGCCCAGGATGCTCCATGAACAAATTCAAGGCTGAGATCAATAGATTCTTGGAGTCTGATTCACCTCCGACTTGTTGTCCCCTTCCTGTGATGTTCTTCGCCATTGGCTTAGTTTTTAGAACAGAGATCCAGCATGTAAGTATACAGGACCAGTTACCTGCAGTAACTTTGCCCGTAGCGGTCCACACAGAATGACAGCAACTGCTCCCGTTTGTCCTGGCATCTGAAACTATGCACTCGTGAATGGGACAATGATCAGAAGGTGATCCACCCAAATATGATAGGGTCCACATTAAGATACAATAGTCCTTTATAATCTCAACAACCCAATATCATTCTGACAATATCAATCACTTTGCAACTGTAATGCACTGAAGATCTGAATGAGGCAATTCACACGCACCTCCTCTTTTCCTAATAGGAAAAACTCATATGCATATAAAACGTGACCCTTTGAGCTTATTTCACGATGGAATTAGATCATGGTTGATCTCCATCTTATCCATCACCCCATTATGTCTCTGAATCCCTTATACAATTGCACAAAATTATGCCAATCTTAGTTTTGACAGCTTTTCAGGAGAGACAGCACCAGATATCCGCAGCTCTCTGGATGAGAAAGTGTTCCCTGAACAGTGTCATTTTAAAGCTTATGCCCTCTTGTTCTACATTTCCTATTTACCTTTTCAAATTCTTAATATCCTGATGAAACAACTCATTTGTTTTTTATTCAAGGGAATACAAACTATACTTATGCCGAGTTGCTGAGTGTGAAGGGAGGGGTTGAATGAAAGGTGAAAGGTAAATAAATAGAGCTCCTTGTATGGAGCACATTTGATAGTGCTGAAGGTAATGGGTGAGGCTAGATGATGGAGCTCTTGGTTGGACTTCCTACTGAAATTTTAGGAGGTCCATGTGCACTTTGTGACTACTTCTCAGGATCCCCTACCGGCTTCCATTCTATTGCTAGAGAATGCTGGCTGCTTGAAAGGAGGTGAAGGATGTGCCTGGTTCAAAGGGAATTTCTTACTTGACCTTCTATACCTTTCAGCTCTTCCTACAGGTTTCTCTAGACACTCCTCCATAACTAGTGACATTAGAGACAAAATAACCTTGCCACTTCCAAAACCACCCTAGAACACTTCTGCTGGATACCCTGAATGGTACCTCAGTGAACTTGCTTCAACTACATGGAGAAGTATGTGTAGCTATTCCATCCCTCAAACCTTCTCCATTGTGCAACAACATTGAAGCTGAGCCATTCTTAATTGCGCCCACCTACTTTGGCTCTCTATCACCCAATAAAAATCAAGTTGCAAACCCAATGGTCAACCGTATAGGTGAAAGTCCAGCAGACCTAAGCATGGGGCAGAGACCTAGCTGAGTACATCTGGAACCCAACCACAATGTGCGAGGAATGTGTGCTAATGCAGGAAAGTGAGAAAACTCATTCTATCTTGTCTAACTGTACTTTTCCAGTATATTTTAGATTATCTAATTAGCATCACTGTATCTTTCTGGAAGCTAAACTTCCACCTCTTTCTTACTATTCACACTTTACAATCGCCAGATTTAATGACTGCAGAGTTTTCAGTTGTTTTCTGAAAATAACCTATTCCAACATCAAAAATATTATAAAGGTGAGTTACATGACTGAATTAATAATTCAGAAAACAGGAGGTCACCTGTCTTCACAGTAATTTAATTTTTTTAAACAGCTTTGTAAAATTAATGGAAATGCTAGCATGTGGCAAAGCTACCAGATCATCATAAAAGTGCCAACAGATTCACTAAGACCTCATCCACTTTATCCAGCTTTATCAATTGCACATCAACTTGCTTTACTCTGAAGTAGCCCAACTAGCCCCTCGATATATCAAGCCCTGGTTCAGGAAGGAAGTCCACCACCATCCCTTGGACAGCACAGCAATGGACCATCATTCCCAGCCGTGACAACTCATTTCTAAAGGCAATCCTCACCTGCACTCTGGGTGGTTCCATCCAGTGCTCCATTGTATCAGCAGTTACATTGCTGGGCAAAACCACCACATCACTGGGAGGTATCACACAAGACGGAATGCACACAGAACCTGAAACAGTAAAGCACATCCAACAGTTGGGATCATGCTGTGCAGAAGACATCCAAAACACACAAAAACTTTTGTTCCACATTACCATAATATTCTTCACCAATTTCTGAAACTACTTTGCCTGAACTTGGTGGGAAATGTCAGTAATTCTGCAACAAACTGCTTGCTATTTATCCTCTCAAGTTTAGGGCTCCAACAAAGGCAGGAGTACCAGAACTGCTGGCCAGGCTCTGATATTGGACTCCCATAGAGCACAAAATTGTTCACTCCCCTGGCGTGTGGGCCAGGACATCTACCAGCTGAACTTGTGCTATGGAAGAACAGCTCTGAGGGAGAAGGGCAAGTGCAAGGTAATTTACATTACTTTCACATACATTTAACATCTTTAATTATTTCAAAGTGCTTTTTTTTCATGAAATTGCAGTGATGTGCAAGAACCAAATCCAAATGTACACTGGGATAGCGATCAGGAACAATGAAAGGAGGCAAATGAGGGAATGTGATCAGAAGTTCTACAGTCATACAGCACAGCAGGTCCTTCGGCCCACCCTGTCCATATCAACAATCAAGTTGCCATCTATAACTAATTCCATTTACCTGCACTTGGTTCCATAGCCTTTCATGTGTTGGCAAACGAAGTGCTTATCCAGATACTTCTGAATATTGTTAAAGTCTCTGCATCCACCACCCGCTCAGGCAGTGCGATCCAAGTTCAACCACCCTCTGGGTGGAAAAAAAAGTCTTCCTTATATCCTCTCTAAATTGCTTACTCCTTAGCTCCAGTTACAGATACCTCTGCTATGGGAAAAGGCTTACTACTGTCTATCTTATCTATGCCCCTCATAATTTTGTACATCTCTATCAGAACTTGATTATCAGAAGGTTTATAGCCAAATGAGGGAAGCTCTGTGGGACTTGATTCTGGGTAATGAATCAGACCAAATGGGAAAAAATTATCTGTAGGGAAAGATCTAGGAAACAGTGATCACAATATCATAGGATTTAGAGTTACATGCAATAAGGATAAAGACAACTGCAATGTAAAAATAGTCAATTAGAGAAGCATCAATTTCAATGGAATGATAACAGATCTGGCTCATGTAAAATGGAATCAAAGCTTGGCAGGCAAAACTGCAACTGAACAGTGGGAGGCTCTCAAAGTGTGGATGCTTCAGCCATAGTCCAGGTACGCAAGAAAGGAAGGGAACTTGAAGCCAGATTTCCCTGTATGACCAAAAAGAGAATAAAATAAAGCAGAATTCAGGAGCACATGAAAGATGCCACTGCAGTTAACACAACTGAGAACTAGGCTGATTCTTGTAAGTTTGGAGGAGAAGTGAAAAAGAAATTAGGGCAAAGAGTACAGATGAGAAAAGATTGGCTACAAACCTAAAAGGGAAACCAAAAATACCTTGAAGGCATCTGAACAGGAAAAAGATTGTAAGGGAAAAGATGGAGAGAACCAGAGGCTAAAAATGACATTTATTCCTGAAGCCAGTGGCATGGCTGATGGACTAAATAAGAACTTCTTATCAATCTTCACCAAGGAAGGAGATACTGCTGGGGTCTTAACAAAGGAAGACGTAATTGAGATTCTGAATGAGCTAAAATTTAATAAAGAGGATGTACTAGAAAGGCTAGCTGCACTTGAAGTGGGTAAATCACCCGGGATTAGTGTAAATGGGTGCCCGGTGGTTGACACAGACACAGTGGGCCATGGAGCCTGTTTCCATGGTGCATGACCTATCCTTCGTGCAAAAATTCTTTTAGGAAAACACCTCTGACAGGAAGTCCATCAGGCAGTGGTTATCATGGAACATCCAGCAAGCTTTATGGGAGGACAGAATGGATTTTGTGGTTTGGTTTCCCAAGCAGACTGTCAAAACAATTCGGCAGAATGCCAAGGACAGAACTCACTAACAAGCACCAAAATTTTGCTTGGCTAGCAGTGAGAAGGGCCCTCCCTGCCGGTTCCTTTCTACACAGTTGGCGCTTCACCTGCAGCACACAATGCCCTTGAGCTGGCTGCAGTGAGGATGAGGCTATCGTCCACCTCTTTGTGAACTGTGGATTTGCAAAGAAAGTCTGGAAAAGGATGCAAGGGTCCTTGTCGACACTCATCTCGTGCAGTTGCATGACAGAGGACTCTGATCTACAATCTAGCCTCAGGGATGCACACTGAGGCAAACATCAAGTGCTATGGAAGACCATCGACGCAGTGACCATCGACACACTTTGGTCTGCTTGAAAGTTGTTGGTCTTTCTGTACAACGAGATGTCCGCGTGTGAATGCTGCCGACTGACACTTTCCAAGATGAAGGAGTATGTGCTGGGGGACACACTGAAGCTTGGTACACCCAATGCAAAGACTTTGTGGGGAAGGACAACAACCTAAATTCCTTCTGCCACTGGACGTTGAGGGGCTGAGTCCAGTGTAACCATCTCAACCCACAAGATGGTTGTACTGTTCAAATAGGCCACATGAGTGACATTGGTGCTTTGTAAATAGAATGCACTGACTTGATGACACTATAAATATAACTAACGACATGTATTACCTGTATTGTATTTCGTATACATATTTTTATGAAAGGTTTAGTTTTGAAATTAAAAAAAGAGGTACACCTCTGACCCTGACCATTTATTCTTTCCTCAAGGAAATTATGCAAGAAATATACATCGCAATAATTTTTCTCATTTGAGGCCTTTCACCCAATTGGGTCCACTTCTGCCAAAAATGGAATTCAGGTTGATCCCACTTCTGTAAGAGAGCAGACTTCATTTCTGTTTGTAAAAGAGGACTGATAAAAATAGCTAGAAGTCTTTTAAAAATGCTAGAAGTCTTCTTACCACAATGTGTGATATTAGGATTTATAGGACCAAGGATACAATATTACTCAAAATCTATTTTAAATAAGCACTGTGAGGATAGTAATTGGGGTTTGATTGTATATGGTTTAATACAGCTGTTCGCCTGTTTGAAATAAGAGGGTGAAAAGCTGAATTTTACTCAAATGCATTAAACAGTAGGATACCAGAATGTTATGGTACTCGTTACACAAATAATAATGAGCTGCTGTGTGAAAACTGCACGGGAGTTTACAGTTTGCATTCAGTGTGCAGGTTATCAGATACTGTATAATACATATAAAGGAGGGTGACCGATCTTCAGCTGACTCCTACCTCCTTGTGGGAATTGTGGGCTATTTGCCATAGAATACTGGAATCAGGATTGATAAACAAGTTACCCCCGCCTAACTCCATGTGGAAAAGCAAAGTCTGCACTGTAGGAAAAATTAAAAATGAAACTTGATAGAAAGAGCAGACACATGGCAGATAATATTTAACACAGAGAAGTGTGAGGTGATATATTTTGGAATGAAGATTACAGAGAGGCAATATAAACGAAATGTTAAAATTTTAGAGGGGCTTATGGGGACAGGGAAACCTGAGGATGTATCGGCACGAATCTTTGAAGGTGGCAGGGCAAGTTGGTAAGGAAAACACAAGAGATCTTTGGCTTATAAAAGAGTGGCACGGAGTTTTAAAGCAAAAAAATGCAAAGCCTTCATAAATCAGTGGTTAAGGCCTCAGCTGGAATAAATGTCCAAATCTGGACATAACACTTCAGGAATGATGTTAAGTTCTTAAAGGAAGCTCACAGGAGATTTACTTGAGCAGTGCCAGGGTTGAGAGTTTTCAGTTTTATGGAGAATCTGTTTTATATTCCTCAGAGTTAGGAGTTTTGATACAAGTGTTCAAAATCATGAATGATTTAGATGGAGTGGATAAGTAGAGACTGTTTCCACTGGCAGGAGTGTCAGCAACCAAAGGACACAGATTCAGGGCAACTGGCATACAAACCAGAAGCAAGATGAGGAGATTTTTTTCTTTAAACACTGCCATTTGTTATGATTTCAATTGTACTGCCTGAAAGAAAGTTGGAAGCAGATTCTGTAGTAACATTCAAAGTAAATTGAATAAACATTCAAAGGCTATGGAAGGTTATGGAGAACTTGAGGGGGAGTGGGAATAACTCCCTTAAAACAGCGGGCACTAGCACAAGTGTCCCAAATGGTCTCCCTCGATATCAACTGAGTCTTTATAAGCCAAAGAATAGCAAATAAGTCTCAAAATAAAAATGGAATGGTCTGAATTAATTTCAGACAAACCAACAACTATTTAGTTAAAACCTAGAAATTTAAAAACGGAATAGGCAATGGGAATATTTCAAGATTCAAACTTATCAAAAGTTGATAAGGCAAATTAGATGCAGTTTCAAATTTCTGGCAATCAATTTGGATTGTTAGACATAGTCAGCACTCTTCTGGGATGTACAAACTCTTACTTTTTGATATTGCTTCAGTTTGGGAAGTATATCACAAAAACACACGTATGATCTATGACCACTCTACAGGTGGTGACACATAGATGGATGACATAATAGTATGGGGTTCATCCAACAAAGAACATGATGACAAGACTTGGGAATGTATTTCAAGTTACTGTAAGGCTGAACCTGAAACTTAATAAAGATGAATGTGTGTTTGAAGACACTAAGTTGATCTCTGTTAGTCATATCATCCTAAAGGTCTCAGCTGTTGTGCACATGCCACGTCCACAGTGCAATACAGACATGCAAAGGTCCTGTGGAATGGTCAAATACTTGGATAATTCATACCAAATATTTTGGAAAAACGTTTCATTTCTTGCAAAGCTACTCCTATGTAGTTAGTTCCAACAAAATAAAACACTTGAAAGTTCCCAGTCCCTCCAAAATGTTAGGAACTCGTGATATCCATTATCTTGGAGACCTGAGAAGCAATACATCAAATGGGACTCGCAGCTGCAACAGTACACAATGCACATCTAATTCCCTGGACCAGGGATTTCCCCATTACTACAACCTGTTTCTGTGCCGCACTTGCTTTTCCTTGGCAACCACATCCCAACATGTCACAATGTGGACTTTGGTTGTCCACCTTAAAGTTGCTGTCACTATCCTAAATATTGAAGAACTGAAAAGCGTGTTTGATAATCCAATTGCTTCTCCTGTCATGGTAGACTATCACATTTCTTCTTTTCCTGACCACCTTATTCTGACCTGCTCTTGAAAAGATATCTTTATTAGTCACATGTACATCAAAACACACAGTGAAATGCATCTTTTTTTGCATAGGGTGTTCTGGGAGCAGCCTGCAAGTGTCACCACACTTCCGGCGCTAACATAGCATGTCTACAACTTCCTAACCTATACGTCTTTGTAATATGGGAAGAAACCGGAGCACCTGGAGGAAACCCACGTAGACACAGGAAGAACGTACAAACCCCTTGTAGGCAGTGGCTGGAATTGAACCCGGGTCGCTGGCGCTGTAATGGCGTTAAGCTAACTGCTACACTACCATGCCTGCCCATCTACACTGAGTTGTGAATGTACTTTCACAACCCTTCAGTACCCTTCATTAAACAAAACGTTCCCAATGGCTTTGCAACCTCAAGTTAATCAAACCAGACTGTCAATCAACCCACACAAAACAATGCACCCAAATCTTCCCACACAACTACAAAGCATACAACACAAGCTTTACTTGCCTCTCATACTTAACTGAACTGTTCTGTGTTGAAGGTTCAATTCAATCACGTAGGCTACAAATTCCATGACAAATTCCCTGAGAGCTGCTTTTGTTTCATTGTTATTTCCCACACCTCCTGTTGCAAAATGCATTCCTGGTTTTCTCTCTCTCTGGGACTGCAGCACATCAGAGAGAGTTCTTTTCACTGTTTTGGTAGTGACCTACTCTCCCTTGGAGACTACAGCTGTGCAGCTCAGAAAATCAGCTGAGTATCTGGTCCCCAAACATCACTGGGTCTTACTCCATACTCCAGTCTTTAGGAGCTGGTTGATTGCTTCTTCTGTCTCAACTATCAAGAAAAGGGCTGGTGCATGGACAGATTTCAGATGGGATCCTGCATGGTAGAACATCGAGTTGATATGCTGAAAACCCCACAACAGCTCAAAAGCAGAGTTACCCCTCCAGCACCATGACTACTGGGAATGTATCCCGGATAGTGCAACCTCAGTGTGTGGTAAGAAACAACAGAGCTGACCTACTTGTCCGGATTGGCCCAACTTACTGGCTACCCAGCATGGTGGCAATAGACAGACTTTGGCTGAGATTGCTGGCATAAATCGTCCCTTTGCTACAGGTATATGCGAGATAAAGTTTATGAACTGCAGAAAATAAGATTGCTACTGTTCTGCCAAAGCAAATGTTCTGTTCTCTCTGAAGAGCTATTTGCAACATCAGTGTGATCGTTTTATTTCACAGAATTGCTGCAACACTGGAGGAGGCCATTCAACTCAAAGTTTTGGAAATTATTTTCCCTCAAACACTTACTCAATTCCCTCCTGAAAGCCTCGATCGCTCAGTGTCTTCATACACACATTCAGCTTTGATAATCCATCTGCTCTTCATAAACTGCACTAACTTAGGTTCCAATACCTTACAGGCAGTGAGTTTCACATTATAACCACTCTATGTAAGAAAAGTCTTTCCTCCCACCTCCTGGTATCTGTGAGAAAGGTAAGAGATAAGTTTTGAGCTTGATGTCAATGAAGTCTTGACTTCCCTGATTTACCTTTTTTCTGCCTTGATGATGGCCAATAGGGGAAGCTTGCGCCTTTTGTTGGATTCATAACTTATATAGAATCGAATGGCCAAATGCACCAGTTAGTGCTCAATATAGCAAACTATTTGTAGAGTGAAATCAGATTGGACGAGCCCAACCATGCACAGACAAATGATGCTCAGATGCACTCACGGAGACTATCAAATGCACATCCTTTGGCCTTTCTTTCTATATTATGGTTATATATTGAGTCATAGAGCACAGAAACAGGCCCTTCAACCAACTGCATGCACCCTGACAATCAAACACTTGCACCATAGCCTTCTACACCTTGGTAATTTAAATGCTCTTCTGGATACTTCCAAAACATTGAGAGCACGCGCCTCCACCATCCAATCAGGCAGTGCATTCAAAATTACAACCACCCTCTGGATGAAGAACTCCTTCAAATCCCCTTTAAATTTTCCTCCCCTTAGCTTAGACTTATGTCCTCTGTTTTCTATGCCTGTTATCGAGGTCCTTCATAATTTTGTATACCTCAGCCACATCCCACCTCAGTCTCCTCCACTCCAAGGAAAACCCTGCCTATCCAGTCTCTCTTCATAACTGAAATGCTCCATCCCAGGCTCATCCCAGTGAATCTGCTCTGCACTCTCCAGCGCAATCACCTCGATCCCATAGTATGGCAACCAGAACTGCACACAGTACTCTAGCTATGGCCCAACAAATGTTTTATAAATTTGCACCATAACCTCCCTATTTATATTCTATGACTTGGCAAAAGAAAGCAAGAATTCCATGTGCAATCTTATGTACCACCTCCAGGGATCCTGGGACTTTTCACTGTCCCTTTGTTCCTCAATACTCCCTAGGGCCCTAACATTCATTGTGCAAGTCCTGGCCTTACTAATCCTCCCAAAATGCATCACCTCACACACTTTAGGATTGAATTCCATCTGCTATTGCTCTGCCTATCTCAAAAGAACACAAGAACACAGAAGAAAATAGCAAAAGTAGGCTACTCAGTCCCTCAAGCCTGTCCTGCCATTCAAGTATGATCACGACAGATCCACCATGGCCCTCAACTCTTCTTCATCCCCCTCCCTGAATTCTCCACTATTATGACCTTGCCATTAATGTTATGGCCAGTTCCCAATGGAAACCCTGATGGTGTGTGTGACGTAGGGTGCTCTCTTCTGAGACTTAACACCAGCACTTACTTCCAGAACATAAGAATAATTTACATTGGGAAAGATACATACTCTAGAAATCTGCCTCAAGACATTTAGCAGCTTATTCAAGGTAATGCACAGTCTTTGATAAATGCTTTATATTTAAATTGGTTTGAATTTAGCATCTGTAAAGATGAAAGGCCCAATTTCTGCAAGAATTGTAGAAATGGCTTGTGTATGGTTCCGTACCTATTGCATGGCCATCAGCACAAAGATACTCCACCAAGTTCAGCTCTGGAGGAGGCAGGCAGTCTGCATGCACCTGTTCACACAAGTTAAAGTCTTCTGTCCATGTGCCATCTTTAGTGCAACGAATTGGACCCTAAGGAATTGCAAATATAACAATATTAAGTCAGTAACACTGGCTAGTACATAAATGTTAAGTGTCAACTTACGTCTCTCTTGTCCTCTTGAGCACATATATCAAAGTGTTCTGCCATGTCTTGGGGTTACACCACCCACACACAGCTACGATGAAAACTAACATGCAGGTGCACTCAGTCCATAAGACAGGCTAACACATAGGCTCCTTGATTAGGAGTGTAGTGAGAAAAGATTATATCCCAAAAAAATCAGCATGTAGAAACTCAATGGGTGGAATAAAGGACTAAAAATGAGACAGAACAATGGTGGGGATAAATTTAATGTCCCCAAAACAGACATTAAACTGTTGGGCACAGCATAGCTCGACAAATGATGGAGGAATATAATTTTTTACATAATGTTCAAGTTATAGGACAATAGGGAGACACCACCTAAAATACTGTGCATAGTACTGGTCTCCTTATTCAAGGAAGGATGTTAATTCACTGGAAGCAGTTCAGACCAAGATCAATAGCTGGAAATGGTAGGTCACTGCGGAGAGACAGGAATGCGGAGCTGAGGTTACAATCAGATCAGACTTGATCCTGTTAAATGGCAAAGCAGTCTTTTGGAGAGGAGTAACTCACAAGATGCTGGAGGAACGCAATGGGTCAGGCAGCACCTATGGAGGGGATAAGTGAGGATGAGTGTCCTACTCCTGCTCCTAATTTGTACAAACTGGGAAACAAAACAAAGAGTTTGGAAGGTGAGTTTGGAAAATGCAGTCATAAGAGTTTTCTGAGACAAACTTGAGGAATCAACAAGGGACCAAGCATTTATAGGCAGTATTTTGTAAGAGACAAAGTTTAATAGGAAGTTTTTAGTAAAATATCACTGAGTGAAGGGTGATCATGATATAGTTACTTCTAAACTAAATATGAGATTTGCATCCAGCAACTTAAATTTACATAAGCTAATTACATTTGGATAGAAACAGAAAATGCTGGAAACATTCAGCAGCTGCCGAGAGAGAAACAGACTTAACATTTCAGATCCAAGGCCCTTCGTCACCTGAAACATTAACTCTGTTTCTCTCTTCACTAAAGCTTAATGACTTGCTGAATGTTTCCAGCATTTTCTGTATTTCAGATTTCCTGCACCTCAGGAATTTACTTTTACTTGAGGATGAAAGGTGAATCAGCTAGATTACAATTCATTACAGTACATAAACCCTGAAGACAAGTTATAGAACTAATTCAGATTTTTCTACAAACATGCATTCTCTTGAGGAGTAAAAACTCCATAAGGTAAATGTTACAGTGGTGGCTAACTAAAGAAGGCAAGGTTAGCCTTAGATTAAAAGGTTGCCAAAATGAGTGTCAAGCTCAAAATTTGGGTAGGTTTTATAAATTAGCAAAGAATGACCAAGAGATGATAAAGCAGAAGAAAACAGAATGGGAATAAAACAGAAAGAAATATAAAAAGATTTTAAGACTGTCTACTCATAGATAAAAAGGAAGCAACTAATGAAAGTCAATAATGGATTCATCAAAGCAGATATATGAGGTAAAACGATGGCAAGTAAGATCCCAGCAGACTTAACAAGTGTTGTATTTGTCTTGAGAGCATCAGAAATAGTGGGTGATCAAGGGTCTAATTAGAACGAGGAACTTAAGAGAACATTAGGAGAAGATAAAGCAGAGAAAATAGTGGGAATCGATGACAGCACATCACATAGACTTGATCTCTGTCCTAAGGTTTTAAGAAGTTGTGGATGCAGTGTTCGATCTTACAGAATTTCCTTCATTCTACAAATTATATACTCTACTTCAATGCACCATTACTCCGGGACACCTTACTAATATATTCTGTGAATGTTGCAACTGAAATTTGTTTTTTGTAGCAACTTTCATAAACAGTGCTAACGTGGCCTCACAAATCTATTGCAATGCCATTAAAAAAAGAGTAATCAATTTTTAGTCCAAGTCCTTTTCACAAATGCATCCTGTAATATGTGAGAAGACCACTGGGCCAGTTCACTTCTTCTGCAGGAGGACATGGAAGAAGACAGATCCACTTTTGTATTAGTCCACTTTCTAGGTGAGCCCCCATATTAGTGCATCATTTGTGAATAATCAACAAAGTTGTCATCCTAAACAATGGAATAGCTATCTCCTTAAGTCATAAACAGGGAATAAATTCTTGTAAAAAAAATAAACTCAGGGAATGTCAAGGATCACGGACACTCATGCTTTGAAATACTCACTCTGCAACTGTGGTTTGAAATGCAATTTGAATACTCACGTTAATTATGGTCAACGATTCTCAACATTGACCTCTCTTTCTGTTATGATATTTAAAATATAGAGACTAAGTATAAAATAGCTCTGCGGATGCTAACCAATTGTGGTCACGTTCAAACAGGAACACATGCTAATCATGCATTTTGTGAACTACAATTCATAAAACAAGTAAACTGAGGGTTAGGAGAAAATATGCTGGGCTTTATTCTGACAGGAAGACATCTTGTATAAACCTCAGAGTTGAAGAAGCAGACTGCCTGCAGCAGTGTCAGCAACATAGCAAAATGCACACATTGTCTTGAATTGGATCCAATCAGACTTCGCATCAAATACAAAGCTTTTTTTTTCAAATTGGTGCAGCAAGTTTCAAGAGTTTAATGGTCCCATTAAAGTGAATGTCTTTGTTCTGCAGTGGAATATGTTCTGACTATTCAGTCTACTCAGGTGATCGTTGAACTTTGCAGATAAGCTTGTGGGTGTAAAAATCCTTCCTGTACTGTACAGACCTGGTTAAAATACAGACTGAAGTGGCTGACTTCACAGCTCCTCACTCATTTCAAGGTCAGTTACAATGCTTTATTGTACAGCAGGATTCCTCACTGTGTAGATAAAGTTTCAAAACTAATAGATCCAGGGTAAAGCTCTCTTTGCACAGTCCCAAGACACACCTTACCCCAATATCATGCATTACAGCTATGCAATCAGAATACTCTGGTCTCATTTCATTCTCAGTCCTTCCCATTATTATCCAGTGACCAAGATGGATCTGAATTCATTCTCCAGTGCAAGAATGAACCACTGGGGTGAATAAACTTTGCTGGCCTGAGAGTAAACATGGTCAAAAATGATGGATTCCTAACTGTGGTAATACTCAGAATATAAACAGGTGTGGTAATACCTACAACCCTCCTGTACCCCAAGCATAACATGAAAGGAGTGCTCATTACATTTAAATTATAAAAATTCTCATGAAGAGCCTTTGACCAGAAATGTTAACTCTTTCTCTTTCCATGGATACTGTCTGACCTGCTGAGTTTTTCCAGCAATTTTCTGTTTTTAATTCATTATATTTATTTTAACTAGTTTATTAATATAAATTTTGCATTGTTGCAAGTGCACATGGGTAAGTTCCTATCCTTTTAAGTGAATTTTCCTGACTCAGATTGTTGTGTATTTGAGCCAGTCTTGCAAACATTTTTGGCTTGTACTCATTAAATGTACATGTTTAGGACATGTCTTCTTCTGGCTTCATTGCATCCCTTCTTGAGGCAATTAACATCCTACAGGAAGTCAGTGACAGGACACAGATGATATGCAATGCATGGGTGAGGGAAGCCAGCTGCTCAGAGTACAGGAAGCTCGGATTAGATGGCCCCCCACCACCAGTTATCATCAGGACCCTCTTTAAGGACACACTGTGCCACCTGAAGTCTGCTTGGAATAAGATACAAGCCCCTACCACTGGTATTACAGAGCACACTGTTGGCACTTGCTTTGACAGGTGGCACACTGGTATGCACAGTCTACATACCACAAGGGTATGCAGTTGCTGGCAGTGACGTAGGAGACATATCCTTTAGAAATCCTCTCACTGCCCTACACTGGACAGGAACAAACGCTGCTCGTTTGTTAATGTGCCATTGCTATGGGAAGCCTTGAGCTGGCTGTGGGGTTATAATGTTTAGCTGCAAGCCTGGTGTGTGCCTTTGTCATTTTTCCAAGAAAGGCAAATCAGGTCCCTGCAGTTGCTTAGAAACTGCTGAGTAAACCAAACTTGGTTTGGTTTCTAATGCTTGTTGAGTTCCAGCTGCTTATCAACAGCTGGTTCTTCTCATCATCTTCTTGAAAGGATACTTTACATCTGCAGCTATACATGTTGGACATAACTGAAATCAAAAGTATAATCTAGACAAGTTTAAACATGTTCATACAACACTACTTGTATTGTTACCTTATGGCTTAAGGACTTTAGAGACACAAGAAAATAGATGCAGAAAGTCAGCCACTCGGTCCCTTGAGCCTGCTCTGTCATTGACTCATGGCTGATCCTGTGCCTTGGTCACTTTCCCTCCTGATCTTAGCTTCAAACATACTCAAAACCTGAGCACCAGAGACCCAAGGTAGAGGATTTCAAAGACTGGCAACCCTCTCTGTGCAGAAATTATCAGTCCTAAATAGCCAATCTCCAATCCTGAGGCTTTGCCGCCTGGCTTCAGTCAGGGGAAACAGCTTGTCAACATCTAACTTGTCAATCCCTCCCAGAATATTGAGATTCCCTCCAAACTCCACTGAGCCTTGGCTAATTTTACTCATTCACTCTTCATGGGACAACCCCCTTACCCATGAATCACTGGAGTAAATTTATGCTGCACAATCCCTGAAGCAAGTAAATCCTGCACCAAGTACAGAACCAAAACTGCATCAAGTACTCCAAAGGTGGAATCACTAAAGCTCTGTTACCATCTCAGAGCAGAGACTTCTTTACTTTGTACTGCAACCCATTGCAATACATGCCAAGAGAATATTTGTATTCCTCAACATTTCATGAAGCAACTCACCAACATCCCTATTCAATCATTTCTCAGTTTAAAAAATATTGTATTTTCCTCCTGTAATCCATACTGCACATTTCTCACATTATAACCCAGCTGCCACAACCTTCCCTGCTTCTTTAACCTCTCTATATCCCTTTGTATCCTTCTAAAAAGCTCACATTCCAGCCTAATTCTGTATCATCTGGAAAATTTGTGTAACTTATACTGGGCCCTTTCATTGAAGTTGTTGATATATATTGTGAAAAGCTGAAGCCAATATTGAAGCCTGTTGTATACTACTAATTACAACCCACTAACCTGAAAAAGATCCATTTATTCACAATTTTCTGCTGTCAACAAATTCTCCATCTATCCGAATAAGCCAACCATTAACATTCTTTCTCATGGAACCCTATTATGGTCCTTTGAAAATCCACACTACATTAGCTGAACCTATCCCTCCATAACTTATACTTATGAAGGGATGGCTGATAAAAGAGTTAGATGTTTTATGTGGTGCAAGAGTCAAGAGAGACGTTTACACTACTGCTTGCTTTGTGTTATCTTGCCCAGGAACGCTTACTGTGGACACCTGCATCCCTACTGGAAAATGTGGCTCTCCACTTCCTTGTGCCAATGCTTCCCACACTGATGACCCACCAAACCTGATCAGATCCAAACCACAACCACGCCAAATCCCACGCACACCTGACTGCCAGAGCTTGAGTATGCACAGAATAGCAGCCCAGCAGTGTAAACCTTTGGCATCAACGACAAAGCTAGGATTTTGTGAGGTAGTTGAACTGCCAAAATTAACCAGTGCAAGTGATGGTAACTTCCTTATTTCCCTGAGCATGCAAGTGACAAAGTCTGGAAGTTGCTGCCAGCTCTTTGCCATTGGGAGGTGACTGCAATCCTGCACTGGAATTGTCAAGAAGTAGAGCATGGGAACAGGAACTTGGGCAAAATGCTCTCTTCTGTGTCTCACACTCATCAAAGAAACCTGCAGCAGGCTGGCAGGGTGAAACAACTGGTCCTATCCCTGCGATTCCAGTGAAGGGCAATAACAACAATGGCCTCAGGTAAAGTATTTGTTACTTAAAGGGTTCTGATGTAAAAATGATCTTAATTTACTTTTTAAAAATCAGTAATGGATCATTCATTTAGGTACAAGGTATTAATGAAGGATTGTTCTTTCAAGTTTGCCTTTTAATTCACTTTATTTCTTCTATGTTTTCGAATGTTCAGAAAGGTTCAATGACTTGATAGGCTTGCCATTCCCCTGTGAATGATATTTCCCCCATTTTGTGAGGAGTGGGGAGTTGTTTTGACTCTTCCTCACCCCAGAAGACCACATTATGGTGGAAGAACGCTTGAACTGTGCAAACCCTACACTAAGAATTCCTCCCAGATGTTCCCAGAGGTTGTTGCGAGTATGGCTCCAAGTTAAGTTTGACCCTTTTCCTCAGAGTGCAGGCGATTTGCATCCAGCTGCAAATACTGTCCCGTCAGCTGCATAGCTTCCAGAACGAGTAAGTATAAATGCCATCAGACATTAGTGAGGAGAAACAATCCATTGCAAAGATGAAGCAGCTTTGGTTCAGTTTCTGACAGGGTGACTTACTTGAGACCAAGTCATAAAGAACATGAATCCATTCAGTTGCCAAGGACTGCTTTCTCGTTTGGTAGGCTGATGGGTTATCACTTACTTTTCTGTGCCTGGGATATGGTATCCAACTAGCAGGCACTGCATGTACATTTTGGCCCCAAAATGAAATGCAATAAAATTTTAATTTTACAAACACAGGAATGTATCCTGCCTTTAACGTAACAAGTACACTTTGTTCCTCTCCAATGCTTTTCAATAGAGTATTTTTAACACAAAAAAGCCACAGATGGACACACACACAGACAAAGTCACCAACAAACTACTGCAATCTGCCAGTGCAATTAATTTAACTTTGACTGTATATTCTGAATAGTTTCCATAAGGGGCAGCCACTATCCTCTTCACATCAATGAAATTTAACTAACTGGAGTGTGTCACACAGAGCACAGCAGACAAATAGGATGCTGCTGAAAAACATTTATAATAACAAGTGCATGTTTTGTAGTATATATAAAATAGTGGAAAATATCCCAAGGCACTTGACAGGAGTGAACAGATAAAACTTGTCAGTGAATCACAAGAATCAGTGCTGGAACAATTACTGTTTGTTACAAACAGGAAATATGATTGGTAAGTTTGCAGTGACATGAAAATTGGTGCTGCTGTTGATAGCGAGGCCGCAGGATGATATCGATGGGTTGGTAAAATGCGCAGAGCAATGGCAGAAGGAATATAATCCTGATGGGCATGAGATGATGCACTTTAGGAAGACGAGGACAAGCACAGTGAATCATAGGACTCCAGGTAGTATTGAGAAATAGTGACCTTAGAGTAAAGTCCCAGAATCCCTGAATGTGTTTCACCTAAGGAGGACTAATAAGGATAGGACATACATAATGAAAGGTAGGGTCCTAGGGAGTATTGAGCAGCAGAGAGACCTTGATGTACACGTCTCAGAATCACTGAAGATGGCAGCAAAGCTGGATAAGGTCATTAAGGCGGCAGATAAGACATTCGCCTTCTTTAGCTAGGTCATAGAATATGGTACAACTTTATAAAACATTGGTTGTCACAACTTAAGTACTGTGTGCAGTTCTGGTCAACACACTGTAAGAAGGATGTGATTGTATGGGAGTACAAAAGAAGAAAAAAAAATCACAAGCATCTTGCCTGAGATGGAGCACTTCAGATGCGAGGATAAGCAGAGTAGACTGGAGGTTTGGTTTTCTTGGAATGGAGGAAGCTGTGACCTGATAAAAGTATTCAAATTATGTGGAGCACATATAGGGTAGATAGTAGAATTTTTCCCCCCATAACAGAGGTGTCTAAAACTAGTGGGTATACTTATGGGTAAATAGCAAAAGGTTTGGAAGAGATTTGAGGAAGAACTTCTTCACTTTGAGGGCTGGGTGGAATCTCAGAACACAGTTACCGAGAGGGTGATGGAGGCAGGGACTTAACACAAAATTTAAGTATCTAGACAAGCTTTTGAATCTCTGAGACATAGAAGGCTGTGCCAAGTGGAGGTAAATGGCATTAGTATAGATTGGTACTTGATGGTTCAGCATGGAGATTGTTGGCCAAAGGGCCTGTTACCATGTTGAATGACTCTATGACTATGGTTCTATGAACCTCAAGGAAGGTGTATTAGGTTAGAACCAAAACTTGTCATAGAGTTGGAATGAAAGTGTGTTTACAAGAGATGGGAAAAAGTAGTGAGGAAATTCAGAGCCCAGGGCTTGAGTAGCTGAAGGCAAGGCTGTCAATACTGGAATGATTGAAATCTTTAGGAGTCAGAATCGGAGGAGCATGGATAGCTCTTGGGAGAGTGGTAAGAGATAAAGAGGTATGAGGACATGAAGATACAGATAAGAGTTAGAGAGTCAAAGCACAGGGAAACAGGCACTTCTGCCCACAGTTTCCATGCCAGCTTTAAGAGTACAAAGACATCCAATATCTCCTCCTTTCCATTGTAGCGGTTGCTACTGCGAAATAAAACAAAGACGCTAGTCGAAGGATTGTCAAACAAGAACTGGTTTATTTTCCCGCCTTGCACGGGCCTTTTAAGGGAGACTGTTCCTGCCCAATGCAACCGGCAATGACGTAAGTACTACGTCATCAAGTCTTTCCCGCGCACGTGTTCTCCCTGTCGCTCGGGAAAGACGAGGCCCACCGCCATCTTGGGCCTCATCGCTCCGACGCCGCGCGACCCGACTGCTGAGCCGGTTCGCCTGACCGGACGGTGAGTCGCCACACCATGCTAATTTTTCTGAAATTCCAATGACCTGTGCCTGAATTCTTCAACTACAATGTCCTTTTCCATAGTAAATATGGATAAGAAGCACTCATTTAAGACCTCACCTACATCCTCTGGCTCCAAGTATAGTGCTTCTTAAAGGGCCCTACTCTTTCCCAAGTTTCCCTCTTGTTCTTAATACAAGGGCAGCACAGTGGTGCAGCTAGTACAGCCAGCAATCCGGGTTCAGTCTGGACTTTGGGTGCTGTCTGCGTGGAGTTTGCATGTTTTCCTTTTAACTGCATGGGCTTTCCCCGGATGCTCTGCCTTCCACATCTCAAATAACATGAAGGTTGGTGGGTTATTTGGCCTCTGTAAATTGCTCCTAGTGTGTAGGTGAGTGGTAGAATCTGGGGGAGTTGATGAGAATATGGTGAAAATCATATGAGATTAGTGAAGGAGTAGTGTAAAATGGGTGGTTGATGGTTGGTAGGGACTTGGTGGACTTAAGGACCTGTTTCTGTGATGTATCTCTCTGTGACTCCATACTTATAAAATACTTGGGGATTTTCTTTAATCTTACCTGCCAATGCTATTTAATGCCCGTCTTTGCTCTCTTAATTACAATTTTAAGTCCTCACTTACACTTTCTATAGTCCTGTTTCAGATGTTCTCAGGTCCCTAAACCTGCCATAAACTACCATTTTTTATCCAACCCTCAACATCCCTTGATATCTTATGTTCTTTAGACTTGTTAGCCTGACCTTACTTCCTGGTTGCCTGAAGATTAACTGGAAGTAGCTGCTTCCACTCCAGTTTTGCCAGATCCTGTCTATCATTTTAAATCAGTTTTCCCTCAGGACCTTAATTTCTAGTCTAGCCTTGTCATTCTCCATAACAACCTTAAAACTTACAGTTATGGTCACTATCTCCAAAATGTTCCCCTACTGACACTTCTTCCACTTGCCTGGCCACATTCCCTAATATTAGGTCCAGTACTGTCCCTTCTCTAGTAGGACTATGTACTGGCTCAAAAAATTTTTAAAAATTGACCCAGGCCATGAAGGATTCAAACAGAAGGAGAATCATACCTGCAAAGTGTTGCTGGATGGAGAACTAATGTAAGTTAGCAAGGCAAAGTGATGATGAGTGATTGGGGCTTGGTGCAAGAGGGTTGAAGGATACGTATCCAAGAGAAAGCAAAGCAGCTGAAGGAAAGGCTACTGATAATTATAGTAGAGTGTGCAGGGGGTGGATGGTGTGGAATGAGAAGTCTACTGGATCTGGGCAGATCCAAGGATGAATGAAGGGGATTAGGGCATGAGACAGTTATGTGCATAGGGTGAAATAAAGGAGATTTTAAAGCGAAAGATGAGGGTCTTCAAAGTAGTCCCCTGCGATATAGGAATTTGATGCAGCAATGAGGCATAAGAGGTCAGGCCTTAATGTGGGGGGCAAATGAATGTGATGAAATGATCTGTATGGATGGCATGCAAAACAAAGGTTTTCACTGTACCCTTGTATATGTGACAGTAATAAACCAATAATAAAAATGTGAACCATAAATTCAGGGTAGGTCAGAGTTGCAGATGGTACAAATGAGAAGACAAAGGAAGAGTGATGTTCGCCCACCACTCCCCCTTCACAATAGAGATAAAAAGCTCCAAAGGTGCCCAAGATCCACCTAATCACTGCTGATGACAGTGGTGTCAGAGGGAGCAAATGAAGCATTCCTGTTCGTTTATGTTTCCATAGCCCACTAAACAAAGGTGGCACATGATTTGCCAAGAAATTGAATTGCACCATTTTTTGATGCATTAACATATCACTGCACTCAGTGTTAACACCCAACTAGGTTCCCCATAAAAGAAATGTGGCCATGGCCAAATCCAGTTCAAAAGAGCATTAGGGCCATTTGTGCCTAGAAACAAGAGCTAAACACAGTGCCTGACACTTCACTGTGCAGGGAACAGAGAAGGACATAAGTCATTAAAGGCACATCCTCACTGGCAGTTAGACAGAGGCAACACAAACTGGCTGCCATGGAGGAGGCAGAGGCTGCAGGGAAATGGAGACTGTTCCCACATCACTCAAAAGACATGGCATGTGCTGATGTGGCAAGTAACATTTGTTCCAAAGACGTGCCAGTCAATGACCTTCTCCAACAGGAAGGAGTCTAACTACCTAACCTTGACATTCAATAGCATTATCATTGCTGAATCACCTACCCTCAGCATCCTGGAGATCACTATTAACCAGAAGTTCAACTGGATCAGTCGCAGAGGACTGAATTCTTCAAGTGAGGTCCCTCTCATCAGGAAATACAAATTGAAATAATTGGAGCTGGGATATATGGACTTCAGGGAATCCCACTTGGTCCTTAGTTGGTGTTAACAACTGTAGTGTGGAGCTGATCATTTGGTTTGCATTGGAAAAAAAGTATTTTGCAGCCTTCTTACAAAAATCATCTCTCTGTGAGGTAGTCCCTTGATATCCCATCCAACCAATGCTTGCCTCCTCCGCTAAGCCACAAGATGAGTATGTGGATGCTCAGCAGGGACATCTCGCTGGTTGCTGCCTTGATCGTGCTCCTCTCCATTCTCTGACTCATGGCCATCAAGCTCCAGGTCTCCTTGCTGCTCTTCCTCCAGCACCAAATGCTGTCTCTGGTTGGTTAGGCTATGCAGTGAGCAGCAGGTGTTGAAAACTCCAAGCCTGCCTGGCATGTACTGAACAGTGCCTCCAGACTACTGCAGACACTGGAATCTCACCTTGAGGAGACCAAGGATATTTTCTACGATCTTGGTTCTTGGCTCAGCCAGGGAAGTGGAGGGTAGTCCTTATCCACTGGGATTCATCCAAAAGTTTTATTTTGTTTATCCTATCCGGATGCATCACAGCTTGGTATGGCAACTGCTCTCCTCAAGACTGCAAGAAACTGCAGAGTTGTGAACACAGCTCAGTCCATCACAAAAAACAGCCTCCCCTCTGTCTACACCTCTTGTTGCCTTGGAAAAACAGCCAACATAATCAAGGACCCTTCCCACCCCGGACATTCTCCCTTCTCCCCACTTCCATTGGGCAGAAGATACAAAAGCTAGAAAACACGCACCACCAGGCTCAAGGACAGCTTCTACCCCACAGTTACAAGATTATTGAATGGACCTCTTGTACATTAAAGATGAACTCTTGATCTCACAATCTACCTCACCATGGCCCTTGCACCATATTGACTATCTGCACTGCACTTTCTCTGTAACTGTAACACTACATTCTGCATTCTGTGATTGTTTTTCTCTTGTATTACCTCAATGTACTGATGTGATGAAGTGATCTGTATGGATGGCTTGCAAAATTAAGTCTTTCACTGTACCTTGGTACATGTGACAATAATAAACTAATTCCAATTTTGCAGCCTTCTTATGAAAATCTTTTCTCCATTAGAGTGCTCCCTATATCCAGTGCAATCAACACTTGCCTCTGCCCAGCAGCATGTAGATGCTGAGCAGGGACATCCCCCTGGTCACTACCTTCTTCCTCCTGCTCCTCTTTATCCTCTCCTCCACCTGGCTTTGCCTCATGGCCATCAGGTTTCAGGTCCACTTGCTACTCTTCCATCCATTGCTGACAATGTCCAGTGGTGCAGGCTCCCTCAGGATGAAGGAGTCACCCGTGCTGCCAGGAAACAAAGTGCTCATCTGGGGGAAATTCTTCTGATGGCCCACAATGACCTGCACATTGAGGGAGTGGAAACCATTCCTATTCACAAGAAGATCTGGGTTATTAATGGGAGCTCTTACGGGCATCTGTGTACATTCAATAGTGTTCTGTGCTTGGAGAACCTGGCAATGCTGGCAGATTCCTGTGTCTGAGGTGCTGTTTGGTTGACATGGAAAAGAAAATGGGTGAAATGATTTCTCCATGAATGCTGTGCCTGGGTGACTATCGAATGCAGGGGTGCTACTAGAATGACCCTAAGAGGAGAAAGTCCAGACTCAACCTGACTCTGAGCTCTGTGGAGAGAGCAGTCCAGACACAAGAGTGCAGCTGAAGGTCTTCCCATGTGACATCACAGGCATGCGTGATGACAGTCTTGGAAAACCGGAGCCTGCAAATACACTGCTCATCAGAGAGGTTCAGGTAGTTACTTTGAAGACTCTCCAGGAGTGGGCTCTTCACAGATGGGCATCCTCAGAGACAAGAACTTTATGAGAATAATACCTGTCCAAATTCACCCTAAAATAATCTCCTGGTGTGACTTCACCCTATAATAATGCCCAGCATTGTCTACTCCAGATTAAGTCCACGTTGGACAATCTAGCACCCGATTTCTAAAATGTTGCTCCAAAAATGAGAGGGAATTTCATGTGGTAGATCTCACCTTGAGTGCTACTTTCCAGCAACCTAATGATGAGAAAGTCCAAGAGCATCAACAAGAATCCATTAAGAACTTTTAAAGGGATCTTCATTCTGGTTCCATTTGTCTCTGCTTCATAAACAATACTTCAGCCCAAAGAACTAAGAGTTGGCAATGCATTTCAACAGTGTCCTAAAGCCCTGAACTCAATGCAACATAACTTTGTACAACAATTGGATATGGAGACCAAATAAGTGAACTTCTGGAATTCTCTAGATCATTGTTGTGAATCTAGATCATTGGGGGTATTTAAGGTGGAAATACATACATTTCTGAAACAAGGCTGTGGGGTATGGGGAATTGAGGAGTTGAGGCCTGGGCAGATAAGCCATGATCATATTGAATGACAGGGCAGGCTTGAGTGGCTGAGTGACCTACTCCTGCTCCTATTTTCTTGTGCCCTTGTGGAATAGATACAAGAAGACTGGTGTAAAAAGACCAACAGCCCCAACAAAGATTATCCTTCCTATCAGACACTGCGACATTGTACACCATCCTACCAGACTACCGGTAATACTAAAACAAAATCAAAATACTGCAGGAAATTTAAAATAGAAACAGGAAACACAGGAAATGTTTATCAAGTTTATCGGCATGGTCCAATGTTTATACTTTGCCGGGCATATGAATGGATGCAAGAGAATCCCAATGATCCCACTACAAACTGGAATGGGGCCTGACTAAGATTGCTACCAATGAACACAGATTCTCAGAGCACAGAAGTAGGCCCTTCGGCCCGATGAGCCCACACTGACCATCAAGCACTCATTTACATTAATCCTACATTAATCCTATTTTTTATTCTCCCCACACTCTCATTAACTCCTCCTAGATTCTGCCATTTGCCTATACACCAGGAGCAATTTACAGTGGCCAATTAACCAACCAACCTGCACGTCTTTGGTTTGTGGAAGGAAATCAGAGCAGCTGGAGGAGATCGACACAGTTACAGGGAGAAAGAGCAAACTCCACACAAAGTGCGCTGGGGTTACAATTGAACTTGAGTTGCTTATGCTGAGGTAGCAGCTCTACCAGCCATGATACAATGTTGTCCAAATGTGGCTAAATGTTTAAGGATTGTTATACAGTATAGCATGTTCAAGTGGTGTTCTACACCATGTCTTTCACAGGCTTTGACACTGAGTTCTGTCAGTATCCTGGCTAATTGTAATTCCACAACCAATGACTAAAATGAGCCACCATCTGATCATTATTCCTTCACTGCTTATGGGAATTAGCTGTTCATAAATTGGTTGCTGTGTTTCCCTACATCATAACAGGGACCACGCTTCAAAAGTATTAATTGGCTGTGAAGAGTTTTCCTACATTGTAAAAACATACAGGGTGCTAAATAAATGCCTGTTCAGTAGAAGTGAAGTCAATTAGACCAGTCCCCCATAACCACTAAATATGTATTTTACTGGCACAGATATTTTATTGAAAAAAACTCATGACAGATTTTGTATCAAGTGCCCAAATATGACCTAATGTATCCATTGTTATTTCCACTTCAGCAGTTGGCATTAACGTGAGTCCAGGTAATATTAGCTATGAAATTTCCAGTTCCTCATACTAATTCATACAGACATCTCCAGGCAAAAATGGCAAAAGAATGACAGTTTAGAGCATTTATTTCTATGTTTACAAATTATCATTCTATAATTAACACTTCTACATGCAAAGACTGGAGAAAAATATAAATGGTCTGGTTTCAATATAAAGTGCTATGTGGGAATAGCATACAAATGACGAAAGGTTTCAAGTATATGGGTACTTCAATGCATTTTGTGCTGTTTCATCCCATTCCAGTGTAATTCATCCATTGGGATCCGTCTTTTCAGACTAAATTTAATGACAGTCAGCCACACAACAGAAGATCCAGCAAATTGTGTGAGCTCAGCACTACTGCATACATGATCGTCAATTGAACTCCTTTCATCAAAAAAACTTCCAAATGGGTCCTTAAGTGATAGCATGGAATGAGTTTCAATGTATATGCAATGAACTTTGTCAGAGGGAGTTTTACCTGTGTCTAGAACATGCCCCAAACCTCCATCTCCCAGTAATATCAGCAAAATTCACTCAACAAGGGCTGGATTTTCGAGATGACATGCTTCCACAAGACTGCACTTTAGAAATTGTTCCTCAACATTTCCCTCACTATCAACCTCTACAAAGAAACACATCATCAGGCTTCATAACTTGCTGTCACCACCTATTACCTCGTCTCACCTTCCTTTAATTTGCTGAAATAAAATACAAATTATTCAAAAAGCAAAATACTACAGATGCTGTACATCTAAAATAGCACACTCCCTTTGTTCTCTCTACCGCTCCCAGTCTGTGAAATTTAAAACAAGTTTGCTTTTGAAGTGTTCTCAGTTCTGATGAGGAGCTATTGATGTGAAACATTAATGCCACTTCTCTCTCCTAAGGTATTGCTGATTCACTGAGTATTTCCAGCATTCACTATTTTTAATAATAGAAATTGTCCAAGGATTACTTTAAGCTCAATATTCAATGAACAATAAATTTCTCACCTTTTTCGTGTGGTCATAACAATTAATGATGCAGCGGCTGTCAAACTCAAAGCCATTGGTACAGCTGTACATTCCCTGGAAGACTAGAGGAGGTGGGTCACAGAGCACAGGGTTGCAGCTACCTTCCTCCCAATATCCTCCTTCCAAACACTGCAGCTTTAGGAATTTCCTGCAGACAGAAGTATATTGTAAGTTCTGCAAGAATAAAAGAGTGAAGACTGTTGTATGAAACAATACCTTCCTTCAGTCAAGTTACATCCCTTATCACATACTGCGTCCAATTGAATTGCATCTCTCCATATTTTCTAATCAATCCAATAGAATTTGCTCTCTCTCACCCACTCTCCAAATGAATGGGATTACTCACATTACACATAGTGTCCTGATGAGATGACTCACCATTATACATACACTAACCCAATGGAATCACCACTCCTGCTCCAGGCAATCGAATATTGAGAATAAATTATTATTTATTTATCTGCCATTGCTTATCTACTGTCATATAATCAAATCTCTTAATCGACTTAATCTAACTCATTCTGACTTAACTGACAGTATTAAATTTAAGATCCATGTTTTGTACATACCTACAGCTCTCTCAAAACTTAGAATGAAATTTTATCATTTTATGATCATTATTTCCCAGTTGATTTTTCATAAAGGTCTGCTATTAATAAAAGTCTGCCATTAAGCCTAATTTAATACATAATGTTAGATCTACAATTGTCTATTTCCCAGTAGCTACCACCATATATTGTTCTGGGAACCTGTTCCGAATGAATTCCAATAAATTCCATGAACTTGTCTGCCTGGCTACTTTTGGTGTGCAAGCTCAAAGTTTCCCCATATTTGAGAGAGCCGAAGGATCAGAGCATTCATATTTTCAGTATATGACTACATCTTTACAGGCCAATGTAGGGTCTCATTATAATGACCATCCCAACTCGATCACAGAATGATATGTGGTGCACAACATGACTCTCGTGATAAAATGCCACTCAATTCTTTCTGGCTTATTCCTGCATTTCAGGTGCATTACATCCTGACCTTGCCATAAACCCTGTGCATATCCTGCTTCAAATACTGAAGATTCAATGAGCTGCCCACAATCTTTGCTTGTAATCTCGGGCCTACTTCTATGGTCACATATTATGCTCATCCCATATCGTTCTGTCCAGGACTGACGTGATCAATTGTCCTTACCCTGGAGATGAGATACTGAGTTGATGCACAACACACAGACTGTCATTCCCACTGTGTTCTTATAAACTAACAGCAGTGAGGTTAAACCACTTTTCGCAGAGTGTAGATGCAAACATTTTTAGTCTGGGAATCTAACAATCGATTGTAAGTCATTGAGTGGGTCTATAATGCACCCCCAGCCACTTAACAGGTCTGGCACAATATATATGTTATGTGTATAATACTATAAGAGAAGGCAGTGTATGGACACACATACAAGAAACACAACAGTGCGCTTAATGTCTCAAAATGTCTCACAGAAGCATTAGCAAACAAAGTTAGTCGGCAAGACGCATGAAGTGTGAAGACCATGAACAAGAGCTTAGTCAAAGAGCCAAGTTTTAAGGAACATTGTAGAGGAGGAGAGAGACAAAGAGATGGAGAACTTAGAGAGGGAATTCCAGAGCTCAGGGTCTCAGCAGCTGATGGTACAACTGCAAATGGTGGAATGCAAACGTAAACACACAAACTTATGCAGGAGCAGGTACTTATATGCCCAAGGTGAGCCTTTCATTTGAAGCCACTGAACTTCCCCAGTGGTCCTGTTATCTCCAAAGGACAGCGCCTGGTGCCTCTGGTCGCAGCAACCAAATCCAATTCACATTGGAACCACCACTTTATGCATCAGCTTACTTACTTCCTGGATCGCTTGTCATTGTTCCCATGTACGTAATAGCCGGGGATGCATTTGTATCTGCAGGTCGAACCGACGTCATGAGCTCCTTGTAGACATCGTGGCACCAGCAGTCTGGCATTAGCCACTGGTGGAGGGGCATGGCATTCCACCTTGCAGTAGGCTTCAGGGAGTGACCACAGGCCATCTTCCATACACTTCAGGGAGTAATTATCACCTAAAGACAAAAGCTATGAATGCAGTAGCAGTTTCTCCATGTTCTTTGCCCTGTCCGACAGTATAACTGCCAGGGTAGCTGTCACAACATCAAGCATCGAAATTACGAGTGCTCATTGAAAATGTGATGAATGCCAGCTCCCCTGATGGTGTTTCAAATACACTCAGTTTTAGTTTAGGTATAAATTGTTGGCAATTCTCAGTATTCTACAAGGTTACGATAATAACATATTTCACAACATGAAGCCCTCAAAACAAAAGAATTCAAACTTAAACCACTTGTTCGGAGAGATACTGACAATATTTAATTGATCAGTCAGAGGATGACAGGGTTAAGTGGTGAGTGTGTTTTGGCAAACCAGGGCTCTTGAACACGTTCTCAAATAATTCTACTGGCTTACTGCCCTGTCCTCCCACTGATCAGGTTTGGAGCACAACCATTAAAAGTAAATCCTGCCACCAGGAAGAACACATGACAGCCACAGGGAGAGGCCATTGACAGTCCAAACATGCATACAGCTCCCTGCATGATCTCATTCTGCCTACACCACCAGTCTTGTCTCTGATGGTAAACCAACAGATTCCCATTCCAACAACATGCTTCAACAAGAGATGCCCTCTGATCCCAATAAAGACCTAGTAACTCTGGATCCCACAGGAGAGGACTGCATTGTTATTGAAAGAAACACTGTCCGACAATGGAGCATTGCACCAGAGAGATCTCGTATTTTAACAGTGGAGGATATAATCCAATATAGTCTCAGCACTTCCAACAATTAAGTACTCCCAAGCTCAAAGTGGTAGGGTCATACAGCACAGAAACAAGTCCTTTGTCTCCTTTGTCCCACCACGTCCATGCTGACCAAGTACCCAAGCTATGTGCCAGCATTTGGTCCGTAGCCTTCTATGCCTTGGTGATTTCAGTGCTTGATTAGACACTTCTTAAATGTTGTGAGAATGCGTACGTCCACCACCCACTCAGCCAGAGCTTTCTAGATTCCAACCATCCTCCAGATGCAAAACTTCCTCCTCAGAACTCTTCAAAAACTCCAAACCTTTACCCTAAACCTATGCCCTCCAGTTTTAGACTCCCAAGCTCTCGTGAGTCAGCTCCAGAGTGCTTTCCTTTCAGCAATAGCCCTCCAGTTTCATGAAAATCCTGATGCAAATTGGTAGACCAGAAGTCTAAACGCTGATACATAAAAACATAGAAAACCTACAGCACAATACAGGCCCTTCGGCCCACAAAGTTGTGCCGAACATGTCCCTACCTTAGAAATTACTAGGCTCAACCACAGCCCTCTATTTTTCTAAGCTCCATGTACCTATCCAAAAGTCTCTTAAAAGACCCTATAGTATCCGCTTACATCACCGTTGCCGACAGCCCATTCCACGCACTCACCACTCTCTGAGTAAAAATCTACCCCTGACATCTCCTCTGTACCTACTCCCCAGCATCCTAAACCTGTGTCCTCTTGTGGCAACCATTTCAGCCGTGGGAAAAAGCCTCTGACTATCCACACTATCAATGCCTCTTATCATCTTATACACCTCTATCAGGTCACCTCTCATCCTCCATCGCTCCAAGGAGAAAAGGCCGAGTTCACTCAACTGTTTTCATAAGGCATGCTCCCCAATCCAGGCAGCATAACACTTTACAGTGCCAGCGACCCGGGTTCAAATCCGGCCACTGTCTGTAAGGAGTTTGTACGTTCTCCCCGTGTCTGTGTGGGTTTCCTCTGGGTGCTCCGGTTTCCTCCCACATTCCAAAGACGTACGGGTTAGGAAGTTATGGGCATGCTATGTTGGTGCCAGAAGCATGGCGACACTTGCAGGCTGCCCCCCAAAATCACTACACAAAAGGTGTATTTCACTGTGTGTTTCGATGTACATGTGACTAATAAAGATCTTATCTTTACCTTTATAAATCTCTTCTGCACCCTTTCTATGGCTTCCACATCCTTCCTGTAGTGAGGCGACCAGAACTGAGCACAGTATTCCAAATGGGGTCTGACCAGGGTCCTATATAGCTGCAACATTACCTCTCGGCACCTAAATTCAATTCCACGATTGATGAAGGACAATGCACCGCATGCCTTCTTAACCACAGAGTCAACCTGTGCAGCTGCTTTGAGCGTCCTATGGACTCGGACCCCAAGATCCCTCTGATCCTCCACACTGCCAAGAGGCTTACCATTAATACTATATTCTGCCATCATATCTGACCTACCAAAATGAACCACTTCACACTTATCTAGGTTGAACTCCATCTGCCACTTCTCAGCCCAGTTTTGCATCCTATCTATGTCCCACTGTAACTTCTGACTGCCCTCCACACTATCCACAACACCTCCAACCTTTGTGTCATCAGCAAACTTACTAACCCATCCCTCCACTTCCTCATCCAGGTCATTTATAAAAATCACAAAGAGTAAGGGTCCCAGAACAGATCCCTGAGGCACACCACTGGTCACCGACCTCCATGCAGAATATGACCCATCAACAACCACTCTTTGCCTTCTGTGGGCAAACCAGTTCTGGATCCACAAAGCAATGTCCCCTTGGATCTCATGCCTTCTTACTTTCTCAATAAGCCTTGCATGGGGTACCTTATCAAATGCCTTGCTGAAATCCATATACATTACATCTACTGCTCTTCCTTCATCAATATGTTTAGTCACATCCTCAAAAAATTCCATCAGGCTCATAAGGCAGGACCTGCCCTTGACAAAGCTATGCTGACTATTTTTAATCATATTATACCTCTCCAAATGTTCATAAATCCTGCCTCTCAGGATCTTCTCCATCAACTTACCAACCACTGAAGTAAGACTCACTGGTCTATAATTTCCTGGGCTATCTCTACTCCCTTTCTTGAATAAAGGAACAACATCCGCAACCCTCCAATCCTCCGGAACCTCTCCCGTCCCCATTGATGATGCAAAGATCATCGCCAGAGGCTCAGCAATCTCCTCTCACCTCCCACAGTAGCCTGGGGTACATCTCATCCGGTCCCGGCGACTTATCCAACTTGATGCTTTCCAAAAGCTCCAGCACATCCTCTTTCTTAATATCTACATGCTCAAGCTTTTCAGTCTGCTGCAAGTCATCACTACAATCACTAAGATCCTTTTCCATAATGAATACTGAAGGAAAGTATTAAGTACCTCTGCTATTTCCTCTGTATCCATACACATTTTCTCACTGTTATACTTGATAGGTCCTATTCTTTCACGTCTTATCCTCTTGCTCTTCACACACTTGTAGAATGCCTTGGGGTTTTCCTTAATCCTGCCCGCCAAGGCCTTCTCATGGCCCCTTCTGGCTCCCCTAATTTCTTTCTTAAGATCCTTCCTGTTAGTCTTATAATCTTCCAGATCTCTAATATTACCTAGCTCTCTTAACTTCTATAAGCTTTTCTTTTCTTCTTGACTAGATTTACTACAGCCTTTGTACACCACGGTTCCCATACCCTATCATAACTTCCCTGTCTCATTGGAACGTACCTATGCAGAACTCCACCCAAATATCCCCTGAACATTTACCACATTTCATCCGTACTTTTCCCTGAGAACATCTGCTCCCAGTTTAAGCTTCCAATTTCCTGCCTGAGAGCCTCATAATTCCTCTTACCCCAATTAAATGCTTTTCTAACTTGTCTTTTCCTATCTCTCTCCAATGCTATTGTAAAGGAGATAGAATTATGATCACTATCTCCCAAATGCTCTCCCACTGAGAGATCTGACACCTGACCAGGTTCATCTCCCAATACCAAATCAAGTACAGTCTCTCCTCTTGTAGGCTTATCTACATATTGTGTCAAGAAACCTTCCTGAACACACCTAACAAACTCCACCCCATCTAAACCCCTTGCTCTAGGGAGATGCCAATCGATATTTGGAAAACTAAACTCCCATCACGACAACTCTGTTATTATCACACATTTCCAGGATCTGTTTCCCTATCTGCTCCTCGATATCCCTGTTACTATTGGGTGGCCTATAAAAAACACCCAGTAAAGTTATTGACCCCTTCCTGTTCCTAACCTCCACCCACAGAGACTCCGTAGACAATCCCTGTATGATGTTCACCTTCTCTGATCAACAGTGCCACGCCCCCACCTCTTTTGCTTCCCTCCCTGTCCTTTCTGAAACACCTAAAACCCGGCACTTGAAGTAACCATTCCTGTCCCTGAGCCATCCAAGTCTCCAAAATGGCCACCACATCATAGCTCCAAGTACTGATCCAAGCTCTAAGCTCAACCACTTTGTTCACAATACTCCTTGCATTAAAATAGACATATCTCAAACTGTCGGTTTGAGTGCGTCCCTTCTCTATCACCTGCCTATCCTCCTTCTCGCACTGTCTACAAGCTTTCTCTATTTGAGAGCCTACTGCCTCTTCCCCAGTCCCTTCAGTCGGTTCCCACCCCCCAACAATTCTAGTTTAAATTCTCCCCAGTAGCCTTAGCAAACCTCCTCGCCAGGATATTGGTCCCCCTGGGATTCAAGTGCAACCCGTCCTTTTTGTACAGGTCACACCTGTTCCAAAAGAGGTCCCAATGATCCAGAAATCTGAATCCCTGCCCCCGCTCCAATCCCTCAGCCACGCATTTATCCTCCACCTCATTCTATTCCTATACTCACTGTTGTGTGGCACAGGCAGTAATCCCAAGATTACTACCTTTGCGGTCCTGTTCTTCAGCCTTCTGCCTAGCTCCCTAAACTCACCTTTCAGGACCTCATCCCTCTTTCTACCTATGCCATTGGTACCAACATGTGCCACGACTTCTGGCTGCTTTCCCTCCCACTCAAGATCTGGTGCAAATTGACTGACTTCTCACCAAGGCTCCAGGTCCACCTCGTCAGTACCTGATTTCTATTCAATTGGTAATGCAACTAATAACTGGGTAGAAGAAATGAAACCTATAGTTCCTATAATACACAACTTGAATTCAACATTGAAGGTCCAAATAAGGTCCTGTAGACTCAGCAGGAAAATTCCACAGCTCCATAGTACTTGCATGCAGATTTCAGTAGCAGTTCTCTAATATAATCAGCTAATTATTTGCCTTCAGGGCAAAGGGTCCTGACTTCCAAGATGAATTTCTAACAATGGTCAGTACAGCTGAAAAAATGCACAGGTGTTTAAAGGGGATTTCAAGGGTCTGTTCAGAGGCTGGTATAAAGTGACCTGCAAACTGTCAGACTGTTGTAACAACCCACCTGTTCACCATTAAGCATTTAAGGAATGGAACTTAGCCGTGATTTCAGTCCACACCTGCATTCACACAAACTGCAATTGCCCATTTCCTAATGTAGACCAGATTACATTCACTCATAACCTCCTTAGATCCCTTCTACACTTGCTACAACTTACACTGAACCCATACCCTCCAGTTTTATACACCCAATCATTTGATCGCAATTCAGCAACACAGTCATTTTAAAATTTACAAACAGGCTCAAATCCCTTTTACAGCCTCTCTCATCCCTATTTTGCAACTCAAATCCTCTGAGAACTGAGCCCTTTAAAGAAAATCCAAAAAAAAATGCAGATTCTGGAAACCTGAAATAAAAGAAGAAAATGCTGGAAACACACAGCAGGTCAGAAGCGTCTTTGGAGAGAGAAACAGAGTTAAAACCTGTTCACCAGCATTTTCTGTCTTTTACTTGATAAGATTTCTTTATTAGTCACATGTACATCGAAACACACAGTAAAATGCATCTTTTGAGTGGAATGTTCTGGGGCAGCCTGCAAATGTCGCCACGCTTCCAGCATGCCCACAGCTCCTAACCCGTACGTCTTTGGAACGTCGGAGGAAACTGGAGCACCCAGAGGAAACTCACGCAGACATGGGGAGAACGTACAAACTCTTTACAGACAGCAGCCAGAATTGAACCCAGATCCCTGATGCTGTAATAGCATTACGCTAACCGCTAGTGTTAAGACAAGTGGCCAGCAGCTTAGTTAAAGAGGATGGTTTATGGCAGCATTTTAGAAAGGAGAAATATATTTTGGGGCAAAACTGGAATGTGGTGCCTAAGTAGTTGAAAATAGGACTCCACTGGTGAAGCACTTGGCTAAAATTGGAAAAGTACAATAAAAACTGAAAATGCTAGAAATAGTCGGCAGCACTCTCGAAAAAGAAACTGAGCTAACATTTTAGTTGATGACCTTTCATCAAAAGAGTCTTCAATATTTCAGATTTCCAGTCTTTGCAATATTTTAATAGATAAGAATAGGAGACCATATGGCTCTTTGAGCCTGCCCCACTATTCATCAAGATCATGGCTAATTTTCTACCTCAGGACCATTTCCCAGCACTATCTCCATATCTTTTGATTCCCTTAATGCTCAGAAATCTATCAATCTCGGTTTTGAATGAACACCATGATTGAACCTACAATCCCTCCGGGGTATAGAATTTCAAAAGTTTACCCCTTTTAAGGGCCTACCCCATATTTTCCAACTATTCCCTCCTGGCCCTAGACTCAGTTACAAGAAACATCCTCCCTCCATCTAGCCTATCAAGCCCTTTAAGAATTTTTTTTCATTTCAATGAGATCTCTTCTCATCCTTCTAAACTTTAGCGAATAAAGCCCTAGTCTACTTAATCACTCTTCATAAGGCCAACTTGTCGTCCCTGAAATCAGTCCAATGAACCTTTGTGACATTCCCTCCATGGCAAATACATTCTTCCTAGGGTAGGAAGACTAAAACTGTACACCATGTTCCAGGTGCAATCTCACCAAGGCCCTAGATAATTGCAATAAAATGTTCTTACTCCTGTAATCAAACTTTCTTGTCTAAAGAAGGCCAATATACCATTTACCCTCCTAATCGCTTGCTGCACTTGCACTATGGCCTTCAGTGACTCATGTACAAGCACTCAAAGGTCCATTTGAACAGCAACACTACCCAATCTCTCACCATTTAACAAACACACTGCTTTTCTAGAATGTTTACATCCAGGACATGCCCTCCTCTCATTACTACCATCAGAGAGCGGGTACGGGAGCCCGAGGACCCAAACTCAATGATTCAGGAACAGCTTCTTCCCCTCCGTCATCAGATTTCTGAGCGATCCATGAAAACTACCTCATTATTCCTTTTTTTTTGAACAATTTATTTATTTTTGTAATTTGTATTCTGTGTCTTTGCACTCGTACTGCTGTCGCAAAACAACAAATTTCACGTCATATGTCAGTGATAATAAATCAGATTCTGATTCTGAAAGTGGACAACCTCATAGTTTCCACCCCTCAGCCAAGTCACTGATATAGATTATGAATAGGTGGAGCCCAAACACTGATCCCTGTAGTATTCCACTAGCACAGACAGTCAACTTGAGAAGGATCTGTTACCCCCTTTTGTTTTCCCTCATTCCTGTGGCTCCCTCCCCCTACTCTTTCCCCTCCCCTGCCCTACGACCTGCCCATCACCTCCCTCTGGTTTCCCACCTCCTTCTCTTTATTCCATGGTCTACTGTCCTCTCCTATCAGATTCCTTCTTCTCGAGCCCTTTGCCTCTTCCACATATCACCTCTCAGCTTCTCACAATATTCCCTTTCATCCCCCTCCCCCACCCATCTACCTTTCCCCTCTCACTTGGGCTCACCTATCATCTGCCAGCTTGTGGTCCTCCCCCTCCCCCACCTTTCTATTCTTGCTTCTGCCCTCTTCCTCTCCAGTCCTGATGGTCTTGATCCAAAACGTCAACCGTTCATTTCCCTCCGTAGATGTTGCTTGACCTGCTGAGTTAGTCCAGCATTTTGTGTGTGTTGCTCCAGATTCCAGCATCTGCAGAATCTCTTGTGTGTCTGTTTATTCCCACTCTTTGGTTCCTCGACAGTAACTAACTCTCCATTGAGGTGGGCAGCATGGGAGTCTAAGTTTATAATGACAGATCCACAAAAGATTATATTCATACTTACTATGTAGGTCACCAATGAATGAGGCGGCTAACTGCTCGGAGGAAATTTAAGGCTAATATGATTTTATCTCTTGATAGCTTATCATTCTATATTATCTCTTCTTATCAATTTACTTAATAATTCACAGATGGTTTGAATTAGCTTGCAGTGCAGGGCTGCAGAATCGTGGGAACAATACAACAATCATAAATGTTATTGTTTTTAATAATGAGACCACAAAGACTACTCAATAGCAAACTAAAGTGTAGAAACTCAAGAACTGTGAAACTGATATATTCCTACATCAAAAAAAATCTGCAGATTAGTTAACTCAAGCAATACAAACTGCTAACTAGGAGTTAGAGTTAATTACTCCTTGCTTATAAAACCATAAGAGTTGGCTGCAGATACCATCATGGAATATCAACTGGAATCCCTTGGAAAAAAAAATTGTATCCAACAGAGGCATAAATCCACTCTATACAGCATAACACCCAAATACACAAAGCTAATTTACAAACCTTTTTTCCTTTTACCCACTCTCCTTCCACAATCCCCTTCCCAAATGTGTTACATTAACTCTCCCATTCCTGGGGTACAAACCCGGGCAGCAATAGCCCATCAACTGCATAAGGAACTTCTGTGGTGCTATGTGCCTGTGATGCTGCTGCTGCAAGTAAGTTTCTCATTGCACCTGTGCATACATGTACTTGTGCATAAGACAATAAACTCGACTTTGACATTTCCCTGCATAAGTGCCGTTGTCTTTGTGATTTTCGTGCAGGTGTGCATGCACATCCCAAACTTCCTGACAACTGCTTGCTGGGATTCTACAACCACATTCAGACATTCTACGACTACAGTTGGAGGTTGGACTTCTCCTGGAGTGCAGCTGCAGACCAAAGAACAATGATTCCACAGCACTATGTTGAGAAATTTGCTTGGCGGATTAGTGGGGGAGAAATTCCTGCACAGAATAGGGTAGATCTCAGAATTTTTAAAATATATTTTAAATGAAGATTTTTTTTAATTAAACACAGTTAAATTTTTTCAAGTAATTCAGTTTAATTTATTGTCAAACTTAATATTATCTCTTGGACCTTTTTTAAATAGCTTGATTAATTTTTGATCATTTTGAAACGCTTTTAAACATCTCTAAATTGAGATACCTGTAGTGTTTTGACAGTTTTAACAGCTGGTGCTGAATTGGCAGCCATGACTTGCCCAGCTATAAGATTTTTCAGCAGTTTGGTAGTGAGTTTTGTTCTAATTCCCAGCCTCTTCTTCCCTCCTCCTCCTCCTCCTCACACCACCCCCTTTTGTTTTATTCTCTCTCTCACTCCTCATTTTTGTCCTCTCTCCCCTTCCGCCTCCATCTTTCCCTTCCAGTCGCCACCTTCCCCAATGACAAGATTTTTTTTGCAGAAAGCCATACATGAAGGATGGAGCCTGCTTCATCCAGCAACTGACAAATAAGGTTACAAATCTTTGCATATTTTCCTCACAGTAATTTTAAGTTTTGTTATGAACTTTTAACTGCTTTCTCCTAACCACTTTTTTGTTACATCTTTAGTGTCCAATCCAAGAGATGTTCTTTTTTTAAGAAAAAGGAACACTTTTACAACATTCGTATGCTGTGAAAGGCCTGCTATTAAGACCATAAGACATAGGAGCAGACTTAGGCCATTTGGTCCTTCGAGTCTGCTCTGCCATTCAATCATGGCTGATTTATTTTTCCCTCTCAACCCCATCCTCCTGCCTTCTCCCCGTAACCTTTGACACCCTTACTAATCAAGAACCTATCACCCTCCACTTTAAATATACCCAATGACTTGACCTCCAGTTGGCTGTGGCAATGAATTCCACAGATTCACCACCCTCTGGCTAAAGAAATTCTGTCTCAATTCTGTTCTAAAAGGACATCCTTCTATTCTGAGGCTGTGCCCTCTAGTCCTAGACTCTCCCACTACTGGAAACATTCTCTCCACACCCATTCTATCCAGACCTTTCAATATTCAGTACATTTCAATGAGATCCCCTCTCATCCTTCTAAATGTCAGCGAGTACAGGCCCAGAACCATTAAACTCTCCTCATACGTTAACCTTTTCATTCTTGGGATCATTCTTGTAAACCTCCTCTGGACTCTCTCCAATCCCAGCACATCCTTCCTTAGATATGGGGCCCAAAACTGCTCACAATACTCCAAATGTGGTCTGACCAATGCCTTATAAAGCCTCAGCATTACATCCTTGCTTTAATATTCTAGTCCTCTCAAAATGAATGTTAACATTGCATTTGCCTTCCTTACTACTGACTCAACCTGCAAGTAAACCTTTAGGGGAATCCTGCACTAGGACTCCCAAGTCCCTTTGCACCTCCAATTTCTGAATTCTCTCCCCTTTTTGAAAATAGTCTACGCATTTATTCCTCCTACCAAAGTGCATGACCGTATAATTCCCTACGCTGTATTGCATCTGCCATTTCCTTGCCCATTCTCCCAACCTGTCCATGTCCTTCTGCAGATTCCCTGCTTCCTCAATACTACCTGCCCCTCCACCTATCTTTGTCTCATCCGCAAACTTGGCCACAAAGCCCTCAATTCTGTCATCCAGATCATTAACACATAGCGTAAAAAGTAGCAGACCCAACACCAACCCCTGCGGAACACCACTAGTCACTGGCAGCCAATCAGAAAAGGCCCCTTCATTCCCACTCTTTGCCTTCTGCCAGTCAGCCGATCTTCTATCCATGCTAGTACCTTTCCTGTAATACCATGGGCTCCTATCTTGTTTAGCAGCCTCATGTGCGGCAACTTGTCAAAGGCCTTCTGAAAATCCAAATAAACAACATCCACTAACTCTCCTTTGTCTATCCTGCCTGTTACTCCCTCAAAGAATTCCAATAGATTTGTCAGGCAAGATCTCTCCATGCTGACTTCAGCCTATTTTATCATGTGCTTCCAAGTACCCTGAAACTTCATACTTAATAATGAACTCTAACATCTTACCAACCACTGAAGTCAGGCCAACTGGCCTACAATTTCCTGTATTTTGCCTCCCTCCCTTCTTAAAGAGTGGTATGACATTTGCAATTTTCCAGTCCTCTGGAACCATTCCTGAATCTAGTGATTCTTGGAAGATCACTACTAACGCCTCCACAATCTCTTCAGCTACCTCTTTCAGAACCCTGGGGTGTAGTCCATCTGGTCCAGGTGACTTATCCACCTTCAGACCTTTCAGTTTCCCAAGCATCTTCACTTTAGTAATAGTGACTGCACTCACTTCCGCCCCCTAACTCTCTCGAATTTCTGGCACGTGGCTAGTGCCTTACACAGTGAAGACGATGCAAAATACTTATTCAGTTCATCCGCCATTTCTTTGTTCCACATTACTACCTCTCCAGTGTCATTTTCCAGTGGTCCAATGTCCACCCTTGCTCCTCTTTTTTGCTCTTCATATATCTGAAAAAAAACTTTTGGTATCCACTTTTGTATTATTGGCTAGCTTACCTTCATATTTTATCTTTTCTCCCCTTATTGCTTTTTTAGTTGCCTTCTGTTAATTTTTAAAAGCTTCCCAATCCTCTAGTTTCCCACTAATTTTTGCAATATTGTATGCCCTCGCTTTTGCTTTTATGCTGTCTTTGACTTCCCTTGTAAGCCACGGTTGTCTCATCCTCCCTTTAGAATGCTTCTTCTTCTTCGGGATGAACTGATTCTGCATCTTCTGAATTACTCCCAGAAACTCCTGCCATTGCTGCTCTACCATCATCCCTGCCAGGGTCCCCTACCAATCAACTTTGACCAGTTCCTCTCTCATGCCTCTGTAGTTACCTTTTCTCAACTGTAACACCAATACATCCGATTGTAGCTTCTCCCTCTTACACTGCATTCTATCATATTATGATCACTGCCTCCTAAGGGTTCCTTTTCCTTAAGCTCCCTTATCAAATCTGGTTCATTGCACAACACCAAATCCAGAACTATGTAGGCGCCGGAAGCGTGGCGACACTTGTGGGCTGCCCCCAGAACAATCTATGCAAAAAAGATTCATTTCACTGTGTTTCAATGTACAGTACATGTGACTAATAAAGGTATCTTAAACCTTATCTTTTGAGTAGCAACTCGGCCCCATTTACTTTGTCTATTATGTTGTGCATCTAGTCAGATATTATTTTCCTGCTCCCACTGCTTAATTTCTGGAAGGTGACACACCATTCTAGCTTATCATCTACAGAACTAGTTCCCTCCCTAAGGAAGCAGGTTACAATCCACCGGGATTCTGTACTGGCTGTTTTATTTTATTATTTATCACATCCTATCACCATTGTCACAGGATCCTGTTGTCAAAAAGTATTTAACTCTAGATTGCTCTGTCAATAACAAGGCTTTTTACATTAGCAGAATCCTTCATACACACAATATTTGATGAACAATTAACAAAGCCAAGGTGAGTGTACCTGGTCTGAGTCTCTGGACAGTATCAAGTGGAAATCTTGTACAAACCTGCTCTGACTTTTTCTGTTGAACTTTTTCATTTAAACCTCATCCTTTGTATACACACACTCCAATACCAGCTGAAGATCACTGCACACAGCACGTTTGGGACCACAATTCCTGACTCAATCAGTTATTGTCAGATAGTTTCTAATGTGTGTGTCCTTGCTGGTTTTGGATTAGCTGTAACCTCCCTCTGTTTAACTGTCAGAGCATGCAATTATGCAAAGACATAACTTTCAACTAGGTTAAGGACTTTTAATAGGAATTTAAGGAAGTTAATGAACTATAATTTAATTGAAGGAAAAGAACAATTCATCATCATTAGCTTTGTTTTAGCATTTCCTTGATGTGCTTTCCATTTAATGTCTATCAACACCCTTAATTATTTTTCAATGTCCCTTAGCCAACATTAAATTGAGCAAAACCTCCAGGATCAATTTAATCAGTGATTAAAGTTTCAGATAACAAGCAGTAACGCAGAAGCCGACTCCAACCACAAGCGTTTCCTACTTGTTGACTAAGCATCTTAGCTGCTTCTTAGTTTTGAAACATGTAGGGGCATTTTAGCTTTGACTTTACAGAGAGTCACTGCTTAAATTAATGTTCAACACTCACACCACAACCTGTACAATAGGAGTGTATGCTTCATAATTCAACACACCTTACAGTTGTAATCCATTAATGTAGAGGTTTATTTAAATTAAACACATTCCTTAACACTAGAAATGGTCATACTAATGCTATAATTAATTAAGAAGTCACATTCATACTGTCACATTCACATTCATGAACTCAAAGTCTGCAAGCTTACAGGAGCTGCTAAAGTCTGTTTATCTGATACTGTTTTGCAGTTTAACTGAATTTATTGGCAATCAACAGACTGTAGCAAGCAAAACAAAGGACTACAGATGCTGGAATCTAGATGAAAAACACTGACGCTGTTCATGCCAGGGGAGGGGGGGTTGGGGAAGCAGGGTGGGGATTACTTAAAGTGGGAGAATTCAATGTTCATGCCGTTAGGCAACATCATGAACATCGAATTCTCCCACTTTAAGTAATCCCCACCCTCCCCCCACCATGCTTCTTCCCCTTCCTAGCCTCTTTTTTTCCTACCTTTTTTTCCTTTCTCTCCTTACCTTTGACCCATCCCCTGGTGGATCTGCTCTCCCCTCCTCCCCCGCAACTGCCTATCACCAACTCTTACTTGCGTCTACCTGTCACCACCTTGTGCCCACTCGCCTCCCCTCTTTTGTCCACCTATCAGTGCTCTGCTTTTCCCTCCCATATACTGGGCTTCCACTTTTCCTATCTTCAGTCCTGAAGAAGGGTCCTGACCCGAATCGTTGACCGCCTGCTTTTCTCCATGGATGCTGCCTGGCCTGCTGAGTTCCTCCAGCATCATTGTGTTTTTCAAACAGATTGTAGCAATGCTTATAGACCTCTTCTGGGATCAGAAAGGTAGAAATGAGTGCAATTGTTTTTTCTGGATTATCTGCATATGGGTACTGCTATATCCTTGGAATCTGTGCTGAGGCTATTTTTTAAACCTTGATGTTATGAATATAGGCACTCAAAATACATTCAAATTTGTCAATAATAGTACATTAGCAAGCCATAGTTGTTAATGAAATTAGCAGATGTAGCTCAAAGGGGAAAGAATTATCAGGTTGTAAATTATGGGGGAAAGAATGGTGTGGGAAATTTACAATAAACAGTTAAGATTTCAGTCATATAAATCTATATCTTTAAGGATTGCACTGTATGATGCCATAAAAAAACTAAACAAATCCTTAAATGTGATGCAAAAATTGTACAATTCATTGGTTAAACAATGGTTTGAAAACTGAATTCGGTTCTAAGCACTTGACTACAAAGTAAGATCATAGCCAATTAAAGTGTTTATAGCACAGATTCACTTGCATGTTCCAAGGAATAAGCTGTCACTTATGAAGACAGCCTCAGAAATTTGAAGATTTTTCACTGAAATGAGAAAGGAAAAGGAAAGCCTAATAACAAATCTTGAGATTTGTAAAGAGCAAATAATGAAAGATTGCCTCTCCTGGGTAACAAAGTATTAATGGAGAGGGGTATGCAGGGTTATCAGCAGAAGGTTAAAGGGGAAAAAGCATTATCTTTATATCAAATGTTACTACAGAATGTTGGGCTAAGTCACCAATAAGGCAGAAAGATTATTCAAAAAGAAATTGGATTGATATTAATAAATGAGGCTGGATTTGAGGAAAGATCTGTGAAGTGGGATGAGAATGGATTGCAAGCATCAACACAAAACTGATGGATTTGAAGATACTTAACTTGTATAAGCATCGTGAGACTCCATGAATGCTTGAATGGAATGGAGTGAATGCAACTTCCCAATAAGAACACACTATTTGGTTAACATTTTACTTAAAGAATCCAGGACTGTGCATATCCATCCCAGTCAATTTCTCTATAACACTAACTAGATGAATGTTTGGCTGCCTCCTCAATTTATAGCTAACAAAATTGTAAACTGAAGAGGATTTGAGATGTGATTTCTAAGACGACAAGGAAATAAAGCAAATATTCCTCTCAGTTTTGTTAATATGTGTTACTCTCTCTCTCACCTAGCACCCAAATGCACCTTGGTTAGAAAATAAAATTAATTTATTTTCAGACTAACTCATCACTGTCTGAAGATGAACTGATGCAAGGATCTATGTATTGAGCCCCAGTGTCTCAGTCAGGTGATTTTTCATCACACATGTTCTGGATGTGGAACGTCAGTTGTTTCTCACCACAATGAGCAACACAACAAGAGCCAAGGCCAATTCTAGGCTGATCTGATGTTCATATACTCGCACATCAGCAGGGGACTCTGGACAACCAAAGAGTAGAGGAGAGCAAGAACAGTGTTCCCCTGATCCTTACCTTCCACCCTGCCAACATCTACATTCAATGGATCATCATTCCCATTTTCTGCCAGCACCAACAAAATTCCACTGCCAGATTCCCCTTCCCTCACCTGTCCTTATGGTATTCCATAGGGATTGCTCCCTTTGCAACTCCATGGTCTACTCATGTGTCCCCGACTATCACTTCTGATCACATGGCACTTTCCCATGCAACTGCAGGAGCAATATCTGTACTTTTAACTCCTCCCTTCCCACCATCCAGGGAAGCAAACTATCCTTCCAGGTGAAGCAGTGATTCACTTGCACTTGTACTGCATTTGGTGTTCACAATGTGGCCTCCTGTACATCACAAAAAACAACAGCAGCTAACATCATAACTTTACAGAGCACCTGTGCTCAGTTCACAGGAATGATGATCCTGAGCTTCTGGTTGCCCGCCACTTTTAACTCCCCATCCCACTCCCATTCTGAGTCTGTCCCTGGGTTTCCTGCACCAGTGCATCAAGGCCCAACGCAAGTTCAAGAAACAACTTACTTTCTATCTGGGCATGTTGCAGACTTCCAGATTCAGTATCTAATTCTCCAATGTTAGATAACATGCTCTTTCTTCCTGTCCATATGTGAAGCATTTTTGCCTGCCATCTTATTTCTTTTCCTCCCTATGTATAGTTTAGCTGGCTGAGCACATCCCAGTATGCCAGAGCCACCTTAATAACAAATTACACAACCATCGTAGGTTAATCTGATTCTACCTGTCACATGACTTCACCCAATCAGAAAAATTCCCATTGTTTCAGCCAGTGCCTTGCCCCACCCATGCTGCATACTGGACGAACTTGTTTCTCTCTTTCTCAGATCCAATGAAGCATCCCTAATCAGAAACACTAACTGTTTCTCTTTCCACAGATGCTGCCTGATCTGCTGAGTTTTTCCAGCATCTTCCATTTCCTCTTTTTATATCACAATGGCTCAGATTTTCTTATCCTACTTGGAAAAGTCTAGCCAGCCAGGCAGGTTCCACAACCTTGTCGTTAAGAAGACTAATGTGCAGTAACTGCTGCCATTACATCATTTTGACTCATCCTATTATAGACGTGCCCTGTATTCTATACATCCCTCCCCCACTCTCTCTCCTACTGAATCTTAACATGCATCTCTCTTTTTCCCTGTTCTGATGAAGGGTCGCAGACCCAAAACATTGACTGTTCTCTTTCCACAGGCGCTTCCTGACCCGTTGAGTTTTTCCCCAGTATTTTCTGTTTTTATTAAAGAATGGGATCACAAGCTAATCTTTTCTCACCATAATCCAAATTTATTGAACCCAAGTTTTCAGATCACTGGAGACCAAACGTCCAATCTGGTAGCTTGAACTACACACAGGGTAACCTTTCCAGTTGAGCATTGCTGGGAACACAGTAATTTTTTGTGTGTTTTTGTCCCAATATCTTTACAAAAAGGCAAATAATATTTACATTTCAGCACTCTCATTTCAAAACATACTCCTTATTTGAAAAAACATGAATGATAACATTCCTGTACCTTGCAGTATTGCTGGTGGATTGCAGGAGAAGGTGCATTGGCTTCCAAAAGTGGTGCCTTCAGGGCAAAAAAAGCTGGCATGGTAAACATGCGACTGGTCAGGAACTCCACAGTCAATGGGTTCACAGGTCACAGCTCCGTCCCACTTTCCATGTTTGCAGATCAGAGAAACCTTTGTCTGAAGGACCAACAAGAAAAAGATACATTAATTTGTTTCATCCAATCATCCAAAAGCTAATTTTCAAAAAAGTCTAAAGGATCATAGGTACATGAATAATTCCCAGGCAAGATATGGAATAATTTCGAAAGTACTTAATTGTTTTCTCAACTCCTTTAAAATGGACTGATCCGATATTAGGTTGGCTGTGATTTATTAAAAGGACAGATCATCAAATACCTCATTCACAATACAGGTCCAGCCCTGTTGGAAAAGTAACTGTATTTTATCATATAGATTGAACATCCTGTCCCCAACTTATTTTTTCAGTGCATTCACTGGCTTAAGATGGATTGAAACCCTAGAGCTTTATTACCTTGTTAGCCATATTACATCTGGCTTTTCCAATTATCATCATAAATATACAATATCTCTACTCTCTCTCCACCAAGAGAGGCTTGAGGATTGAAGCTGGGATAGTCCTACCCTAACCCATTTTATTCTCCCCACATTCCCATCCTTCCCCGCCCCCCAACTCCCTTGAACTTGCTTCACAGTTCAGTTGGACCTTGCCTCGCTTGTGTCAGAATCCCATTTAGCCAAATAGAACTGGAACTTAATGGCCATCCAGATAAAGGGTCTCGAAACGCCGACTGTCCATTTCCCTCCATAGATGCTGCCCGACTCACTGAGTTCCTCCAGCGCTTCATGTGTTGCTCTGGAACTTAATATTGTTGTCAATTCTGAAGTGTTTAAATTACTTTCTCAATGACTTTTTGGGAAAAGATTTCCATATTGCCATTACAATTCCTGGGCAGCACAGTGATGCCTCACATCTCCAGTGATCCAGATTCAATCCTTATCTCTAGTGCTGTCTTGGTGGAGTTTACATGTTTGCCCTGTGATTGCATGGAGTTCCCCTGTGTGCACAGAATTCTTCTCGCATCCCACAGATGTGTGGTATGGCAGGTTAATTGTCCACTGTAACTTGCCCCTGGTATATGGGTGAGTGGTAGAATCTGAGGGGAGTTGAGGGGTTCATGGGGAGAATAAAATGGGATCAATGTAAATTAGTGTGAATGGATGGTTGATGCCGACTCTGTGAGCCAAAGGGCCTGTTTTTGTGCTATATCTATGATTCTATCATTCCTCAATAATTTCTTTGTTTATGTACCCTTGTTGTAGGTTCTCTTCTACTAGAGCAAAGCTTTCACTTACTCATTCAACTTTTTGAAACATCTTAACCACCTCAATGACACCACTTATTAATTATTTACTCTCTGTGAAGACAAGCCTAGTATATGCAAACTATCCTCACAATTTAACTCTTACGCCTGGTTTCATCCTGGTAAATCAGTGTTGCAGACTTACAAAGCCAATAAATCCTTTGCAGTAGTGCAGCACCATAAACTGTATCCCATATTCCAAGGGGTTCAGCCAAAACTTTTTAAAATTGTTACATAAATTTGTATTCCAATCTGTTTGAGATGAATACTAATATTCCATTGGCCTTTTTTATAATTATAGTACTGTACCTGCTGATTAGTTTTAAATTACTTCTGTACTATAAAATAATAATAGATTGGAGTGCTTTTTATTTTCTGTTCTGCAGAAAATTGCAATGAATCAAACTATTTCTTAGTGACTCTCATTGAGAGAATTCCAGTGGATCATGCCCCTTCCAACTAAATCCTATTATTCAAAATTCCAAAAACAACATCAAGTATTCCACTCTGGCTGCTTTAAACATTGCATGCAGCACACTTCTAAATTCTAAATGGTTTGTGCAAACCATGTTTGTTGACTTTTTCTTTATTCCTTTTAAAGAATTTAAAAACTTCTCCAACCAGTTCAAAGAAGGTCAGAAATGAACAATACTTCCTGACAAACTACAAGGGGATTTATCAAGAACCAGCTCATTCACTTCAAAACTGCTCACTGCTATTTTAATCCTTTCTCAGAGTGATAACTTCAAAACACAGAAAAGGATTGTTTTCTTTTTATTGTGAATTCTGACCATAGAGCCAAGACCTACCATGAAAAGAGGAATGTAAACCAGATAAACTGCTTGCCAATAAGTTATTGACCATATCAGGGAAAGAGGACTGAAAGAAGATAAAAACATATCACAGGTCCTGAGTGCCACAGAGAGAGTGAGATGTGCAACTATATTACATAATGCTCTTGATCTTGGCATGGTAAGTGCGCAGGAAGAATTGATCTGTTGTGTTTTACTTGACCTCTCTCGAACACACCATATACCTATTGCACTTTGCATATAGTATGTTATGTAATAATTTTATATTTAGGTTACATTTCACAAATAATTAGTCTTGTAATATTGGCTCCTGGATAATAATTGTGCACATGAAAAAATTATTAGGAAATTATCCATTCATAAGTCGATCTTTTCTGTTTCTTTCCAAAGACAGCCCAAGAAATTACAGGGCAATAAAAGCAGAATGATTTCATATTGCCAAAGAGCTTGATATAACCCCACTCACTTGCATTCTTTTAGAAATTCTAGTCATACTGATCAATGTCAAATCCAACAGTCATCAAAGTCCAACAACATCTAACGCTGTATTAGGTCCTGCCACTGTTTTGAAGGCCACTGTTTAGGCAATGGCGTCACACCAACTTTCACACTGATCAACCAGGGTCTGGCTTCCTGTATATTGCTTCAATGGATACATACTGTGTCATTGTATCCTAGTTACTGATTGCCAATGCATTGGCAAAATCCATTATGATTCTCATCTGAAAAGTCATCTCACAACAATAACATCAGTTTTAAGCACAGCATTTTGAAGCTCAACTCATTTTCAATTTGTGAGAGCTTAAGAATCTGGCAAACTTTCATGCTGATTTAGGTCCCCAATCTGAGACCTCTACCAACTAGAAGGCCAAGGACAGCAAGCATGTGGAAGCACCACCATCTGCAGGTTCCCTTCCAAGTCCCATACCATTCCAACTTGGAAATATATGATCTTTCTTGTCACGGGATCCAAGTTCTTGAACTCCCAATCAAACTATTGTGGAAGTAACTTCACAAGTCGTACTAAAGTGGTTTTTCAAAAGCAGCTCATCGTCACCTTCTTAAAACAAATTAGGAATGAGTAATAAATGCCAGAGATATCCTGATCAACCAAAATAAATATTTTTTTCGAAAAGGTGTATTTATGATTTTTTTTTATTGTAGCCACATATCAGCATCACAGCTTCACTGCAAGAGGTGGTGGGGAGTGTGGGGATCTGGGTATCCTGTCTACTCCACATGTTTAAGGAAGCTAGACAGCTATCTCATACTTAAGCTCAACAATATGTATTTGTGGCACCCAGGATAAATAAATGGAGCTTGCCAAATCTTGATTACAGGAACTGGATGTTAGGGGTTTAATACCCTCTGCCAGAATTCAAACCCTGCTGCCATTGTTTCATGCTTCGAGATAGATCAAAGCAAGCATTTATTTAAGTACTCTGTTGTTTTGTAAACCAGCAGGCTATGCATCCCATAAACATCTCTTGTCAACAGAACCTGTAGCTGATAGTCCACCAAAAGACAATGGGCAGCATCAAATAAGCCAAGTTAAATTTATTTCTACAATGAGGAACTCTATTTCCAAGTCTGCTAACGACCCTAAACTTGGTGGGATAGTGAGCATGGAAGAGGATGTAGAGCGGTTTCAAGGTCACAGGACAAGCTGAGTGAACAGGTGAGGAAGTGGCAGATGGAATATAATGTGGAAGCTGTAAGGTCATCCACTTGGCTGCACAGAACATGAAAGGAGAATACTGGGATGTGTTGATGTTCAAAAGGGACATACTGTGCTTGTACACAAGTCTCTGAAGGCCAACTACTCCTAAGAGCAGGAGTAGGTTGCCTGGCCATTTGAGCCTGTTCCACCATTCATCAAGATCAAGGCTGATCTACCACAACACCATTTTCCTGCATTATCTCCATATCCCTTGAGGCCCTAATGTCCAGAAATGCAATGATCTCTGTTTTTATTCACCAGCTAAGGTTGGTGTAAAGCTGAAGCACCAGGAGCAAGGCACATCCAGTCCTTCAGCTCGGGTCATTAGAGAATGCCTCAGAATCCTACGAAAGTCCGGACTGCACTGACAGTGCAGACTAGCTGGCCAGCAGATCTCCACACACCAGCAAGCCAGCCATCAGCATCATCTGGCCCTTTGGACTGGGTGCAATGAAATCACACCTGCTGACAGAGACAAGTTAGATCACACAGTGAGGACTTGATCCACAAAAGACTGAGCCCTATAGTCTGGTGTCCTCAGAAAAATCAGCGAGACCGAAACAAGCAGAGAAACAGGCAGAGAAGGAATGGCAGGGTGAAGGAACCGTGGGTGACGAGAGAGGTGGAACGACTTGTTAGGGAGAAGAAGGTAGCATACATAAGGTATAAGCAGCAAGGTTCAGACAGGGCCCATGAGGAATATAGGGTAGCAAGGAAGGAACTTAAGAAAGGGCTGAGGAGAGCTAGAAGGGGACATGAAAAGGCTTTGGCTAGTAGGGTTAAGGAAAATACCAAGGCCTTTTTCAAGTACGTGAAGGGTAGAACGATGGCTAGGGTAAAGGTAGGTCCGATTAAGGACAAAGGTGGGAGAATTTGCCTGGAGGCGGCAGAAGTGGGAGAAGTTCTCATTGAGTACTTCTCTTCGGTATTCACCAGGGAGAGGGGTCTTGATGATGCGGAAGGGAGTGCTGGTAGGGGTAATGTTCTCGAGGTTGTAGATATCAAGAGAGAGGATGTGTTGAAGTTGTTAAATAATATTAAGACAGATAAATCTCTGGGGCCTGATGGGATTTTCCCCAGGCTGCTTCGAGAGGCTAGGGAGGAGATTGTTGAACCGCTGGTAAGGATCTTTGAGTCCTCGTTGTCCATGGGGATGGTGCCGGAGGATTGGAGGGTTGCGAATGTTGTCCCCTTGTTCAATAAAGGTAATAGGGATAGGCCAGGGAATTATAGACTGGTGAGTCTCACGTCTGTGGTGGGTAAGCTGTTAGAAAGGATTCTAAGGGATAGGATTTATGAACACCTAGAGAATCATGGACTGATTAGGGACAGCCAGCATGGCTTTGTGAAGGGAAGATCTTGCCTCACAAGCCTGATAGAGTTCTTTGAGGAGGTGACCAGGAAGGTTGATGAGTGCAGTGCGGTGGATGTGGTTTACACGGATTTTAGTAAGGCATTTGATAAGGTTCCTCATGGTAGGCTTCTTCAGAAGGTCAGAGGACAAGGGATCCAAGGAAGCTTGGCTGTGTGGATTAGGAATTGGCTTGCATGTAGAAAGCAGAGGGTTTGTGGTGGAAGGAGTGCCCTCGGATTGGAAGGCAGTGACTAGTGGTGTCCCGCAGGGATCGGTTCTGGGACCTCTACTTTTTGTGATATTTATAGATGATTTAGATGAGGGGGTGGAGGGCTGGGTTAGTAAGTTTGCGGACGACACTAAGATCGGCGGTGTTGTGGATAGTGTGGAGGGCTGTCGGAGCTTACAGAGGGATATTGATAGGATGCAGAGCTGGGCTGACAAGTGGCAGATGGAGTTCAATCTGGAGAAGTGTGAGGTGGTACACTTTGGAAGGACAAACTCCAGGGCGGAGTACTGGGTAAATGGCAAGGTACTTGGCAGTGTGGAGAAGCAGAGGGATCTGGGGGTTCATATTCACAGTTCATTGAAAGTTGCCTCACAGTGGAAAGAGCAGTTAAGAAGGCCAATGGGATGTTGGCTTTCATAAGTCGCGGATTGAGTTTAAGAGCTGCAAGGTGATGATGCAGCTTTACAAAACTCTAGTTAGGCCACACTTAGAGTACTGTGTTCAGTTCTGGTCGCCTCATTATAGGAAGGATGTGGAGGCATTGGAGAGGGTGCAGAGGAGATTTACCAGGATGCTGCCTGGATTAGAGAGTATTGAATATGAGGAGAGGCTTAAGGTGCTAGGGCTTTATTCACTGGAAAGGAGGAGGATGAGAGGAGACATGATAGAGGTATATAAAATACTGAGAGGAATAGATAGAGTAGACAGTCAGCGCCTCCTTCCCAGGGCACCAATGCTCAAGATGAGAGGGCATGGCTTTAAAGTTATGGGTGGGAGGTTCAGGGGAGATGTCAGGGGGAGGTTTTTCACCCAGAGAGTGGTTGGTGCATGGAATGCACTGCCTGGGGTGGTGGTGGAGGCAGATACATTGAACAGGTTCAAGAGCTTGTTGGATAGGCATATGGAGGAGTGTGGGATGGGGGGATATGCGGGAGGAAGGGGTTAGGTAGTGTGAGGGTGGTTTGATGGACGGCACAACATGGTGGGCCAAAGGGCCTGTTTTGTGCTGTATGGTTCTATGGTTCTCTGGTAAGCAATGATTAACAAGTCCCCAACCCTGAGGAGGCAAAGACTTATGCGTCCATGAAACAGTACAGAACTGAGGACCATATCCAAAGAGAAATCATGAGAATAATCTTGGCATCCAATTATTTTTCTATTTCTCCAAAATATAAAGAAAAAAAAAACTAGCAAACGTAGCTTTCATTGGTCCTCACATTCATAGAATCATAGAAACCTACAGCACAGAAATGGTCCGTTTTGGCCCACCTCGCCCATTCCCACTGTGATGCCTATAGACATTGATTACATTTGCCTGCATTAAGCCCATATCCCTCTATCCCCCTCCTATCCAAATAACTGTACAAATGCTTTTTAAATGTTGTAATTGTATCTGCCTACACCACCTCATCTGGCAGTTTGTTCCAATTAGTCACCTGTGTGTGGAAAAACTTACCCCTCAGATCTCCTTTAAATTTTTCCCCTCTCATCCAATACCTGTACCCTCTAGTTCTAGACTCCCTTGTACTGGAAAAAAGATTCTGACTGTCAATCCTATCTGTGTTCCTCTCAATTTTATAAGCCTCTATAAGGTCACCCCTCAGCTCCTACATCCCAGTGAGAATAAACCCAGTCTATTCAATCTCTCCATATAACTATAGCTCTCCATTCCAGTCAACATTCTGGTGAATTTCTTCTGCATGCTCTGTATTGCTACCACATCCTTTCTGTAGTGTAGTGACCAGAACTGTATACAATACTCTTTGTGCATTCTAACCAATACTTACTATAACTGCAACACAATGTCTCATTTCTTATACTCATTGCCTTGGCCTATGAAGGTAAGCACACCAAATTCCTTTTTCTCTGCCCCTTCTACCTGTGTCACCACTTTCAGATAGCTTTGGACTTGCATCCCAAGATCTTTCTGTGCAATGTTCCTAAGGTCTCTGCCACTTATTCCAATAGTATTTGACCTCCCAAAGTGCACTACCCTACACTTGGCTGGATGAAATTCCATCTGCCATCAATCCACCCAACTTTTCAGCTGATCTATGTCTGACTGTATCCTTAAACCTTCTTCACTATCCACAACACCACCAGTTTTTGTGTCATCTGCAAACTTGATCAGACCACCTACATTCTCATCTAAGTCATTGTTGTCCATTACAAACAACAAAGGTTTGAGTACTAATCCTGCAGTATACCATATGTTGCAGATTTCCAGTCAGAAAAATACCCATTCACCAGTACACTATTCCTTTGTGTGTTGCTAACGAGTGTCGTGTCTCTTTGCTAAAGCCTGAGTTATGGACTTAGTGAGGAATAAGTATGATATGTAGCATTGACCTATGCAGTTCAGAGCACAATGTGCAAGCCTCCCTGTATGGGTCCTTTTGTTCCATTTACAATTATATAGCACTTTTCATGGGTTCAGGAAATCTCAAAATATTTCAAAGCCAATGCAGGAATCAACTTAATGCCTCATACAATGATACCTCCGGCACTATCGATTTCCCTCTGTATTTCACTGAAGTGTCAGGCTAAAATTTTCAGAGTGGGACTTGAACCCACAAACTTTTAATGGGAGAAGTTTAAAGTGTCAAAGGTTTGGAATGTCAGCTTTTGGGGGTGGGGGTGGGGCTTGGTGGGGGGCGGTGGACAGGAGTTACTGAGGGGCAATCGAAAGAATGAAAAGTCATTTACCAATGACTTCCAGAGGTTGTAGTGTTAAATAGTGCTGGGTCCATTCTTCTAATGTTGCTTAAGGTTCTATTGCTCAAAACAGCAATGCACCCCAGTTTTTTTGCTCATACTGCCTTACCCCATCCCTCAACATAACATGGATTCATTTGACAAAGGTATATACCACTTACCTGTAGAGGGCTAAAATGCTTGCCGCACACAGATTTCAATGATAATCCTTTTGCACAGGCCACATGACATTCCATTTGCTCACTGCTGTCCACAGCGCAGTTCACAGTTGCCTGAGGTACTGATAAAGTTTCACACTGGTCTTGATCACAGGAACATGAAGCACAGCTACAAACAAGAGATGGGGTGTAACGAGTTGATCAAAAACACATGCTGGAATCCGGAACAGCCAACAGTCCACTGGTGGAACTCAGCGAGTCGAGCAGCATCCGTGGGAGGAAAGGAATCGATGTTTCAGTTGACGTTTCGGAGATGCTTCTCGACCCGCTGAGTTCCTCCAGTGGATTGTTCATTGATCTGAAATACAAGCTGGGAGGTAACAGGATGAATTGTTTCAATCAGGCTCAGTTCATAAATGAGGACAATGTCACTAGAGACAAAAGGAGGTTTGATTTGCTGGAACACACATAAAAAGTGCTGGAGGAACTCAACAGGTCAGGCAGCATCTATGGAGGGAAATAAACAGTCAACATTTCAGGTCGAGACCCTTCACCAGGACCGGAAAGGAAGAGGGCAGAAGCCAAAATAAGAAGGTCGGGGGAGGAGTACATGCAGGCAGGTGAGAGGTGAGTCCAGGTGAGGGGGGGGGGGGGAGTAAGTGGGTGGGGGAGGAGGGAGATGCAAGAAGCTGAAAGGTGATAGGTAGAAGAGGCAAAGGGCTGAAGGAGGAGGAATCCAGTAGGAGAGGGCAGTGGACCATGGAATAAAGGGAAGGAGGTAGGGAATACATGGGCAGGTCATGACGGCAAGGGAAGGGGAAAAAGAAGGGGATGGGGGCTGCAGGAATGATGGAAGACAAAGGAGGGGGGAAGGAGGGAGAAAAAAGGGGGTAGAAGAGGGGAGGGGTTACCGGAAATTAGAGAAATCGATGTTGAGGCCATCAGGTTGGAGACTACCAAGGTGGAATATGAGGTGTTGTTCCTCCAACCTGCATCTGACCTCAACATGGCAGTACAGGAGGCTGTGGATAGACTTGTCAGTATGGGAACGGGATGTGGAATCGAAATGGCTGGCCACTGGGAGATCCTTGCTTTTGTGGAGCAAAGGTACTCGACGAAGCCATCACCCAATCTGCGTCAGGTCTCACCAATGTAGAGGAGGCTGCACCGGGAGCACCAGATGCAATACAGGGACCTGAATGGTGGTGAGGGAGGAGGTGTAGGGTGTAGGGACAGGTGTAGAACTTAGTGCAGTTGCAAGGATAAGTGCCAGGAGGGTAATCAGTGGGGAGGGACGAGTGGACAAAGGAGTTATGGAGAGAGCGATCTCTGTGGAAAGTGGGGGTATTTGGGATCCCATAAGTGAACGCAAACCATGTGTTTGTTTCTACACCAAGTCTGACAACAAACTGGATTCTGCATTATCAGATTCAAAAGAAATTTATTTTATGATATACTGTGTTTCTTGAAGATATCAGCTGAAGAAAAGGATGTACTAATAAGCTTTATGTCACCCCTTTAAAAAAAGTTTGCAGTTCTGGGTGGTGTAATGCATTAGGCTTTGCCCTTTCTTCATTAGATCAAGGTACATCCAACCTGGGTTGGTGGGATATCTCTTCTATCTAAAGTTCAAGTATCAAATGACTTTGGACAGACTCAATCCAGTTCATAGAAGGTGTAAACACTGCAGAAAAATACTCACTGACTGCTTTTAAAATAGGGATGTTACTACATATCTAGAGGGAACTTTACTGCAGCTGGGCCACAGAAGATGATTTATCTTGCATCTAATCACTGCTGTGGTTGACCCAGAAATTCTAGATGCTGACATAAGGTGACCCAAGTGCTATGTTGACTAACAAGTCATCATCCTGTCCTGCATTAAATAAGGGCTTAAGCCTCACACCTGAAAGTATGAACCTGGTACCTTTGTTTGTGGTCCTTGCATCCCTCTCGCTCTGCACAGTTGGATGTAATGGCAAAATCGAAATGATTGTAGGTACGCAGAGCCACCCCAGAAATAGCTACAAGTGGTGAGGACACGTTCAGCAGAACCGATGCCGTCTTATAGAAATTGAGGCCAAGGTTGCGAGTCACATTTATGGTTAACGGATTCCTCTTGCAACTCAACTCATAAGTACCTGAAATCAAACAAGATAAGTACGTTAAAGGAGAAGACACCTGACTGGAAGAAACAAGCAGCTCCTATTTACCCTCTTCATCTTTGATGAAAGAAAGAAAAACATGGTAATTTTAACTTAACACAAAAATAAGTGTACATTTCAAGTTATAAATTATTAACTGATCGATGGTTAAGTGTTTCCTACTGCAAGGTCTGTTATCTAATTTGGTGTTTAATTATTGTTGGGGTATGCAATAAAATAGAACCCATGTTCTCTGCTCAAGCTTCCATTTCCCAGTTCCACACAGGGACTGTAAATTATTTGCTGGTATTCCTACGTTTTCTATTTGTGTGTCTACTTTCAAATGAGCTTTAAATATTGTCCTGGTAACTCTGTAAGGAAATATCATTCTTCAGTGCACAGATCCATCAAACATGGAACCAGGTCTACAGTAATGTTCTTAAAGCTTCTCTAATACAGTATCACCTTCATTGACAATGGGAAAGAGGCTAAAAGATCTCTAACTTTTAAAGAACTGTTGAATGAGAGTGATGAGGTGGACATGAGGTCATAAAGAACCACTACATTTCTCCGTCCAGACAATGGAAAGTATATGTAAAATTCATCCTTCTCATTCTCACACATCCATACAGCAGGATGGCAAAGACAGCTCTGAAAGTCTGCAGAAAGCAGATTGATACCCATCTACCCATAACTAATACAGTTAAAATATTATGCAATTAGACAAAGCTGAATGGATTGCACACGTCTGTACTTGGAGTTGAGGCTTCAACAACTATGGTAGAAAAGGGAATCATAGTCGGACATCACATAAGGTGATGCCCAATTGACCCCTATACAATGAGAGAAATGTGTACCACTCTAACCTGATCCATAAATCCTAAACATTTTTCATAGTGACAATAACAGAATTGTTGACATTTCTTCGTCGCCCTTTCTGTTTTCATGAGCAGCTGTCTGGGAGCAAATATCATACATGATGTATACTTAGCATTGCAGGTGAGAACTGATGAGCAGAATCCACCACTTAAGTGCATAACATTTTAGGAATGAACTTTATTTAAAAAAAGAACCTTCCTCCAATTTTCTGCTCTGTTCAAACCAAAGAGCTATATCATGCTGATGTGAAGTGCCAGAAACAGTGGATCCTATCCAATACCTCGCTCAAGGGTGGATTGCTCTTGGGGTAATGTCATGTGCTAATATTAAGCCGAGACATTACAAATAGACTGATCTTATCTGTGGCCAAGTTCCATGCAGGCATCAGCTCCAACAACAGTGGTGAGCAGCAAAAATCCTGGCTGATTATATTCCCTTTTCCTTATCAGGAGGGTTAATCCAACTGAGCTCTCTGTTCGGCTTGGCTCAGAGGTAAAATTCTTGCTTGCGAATCAGAAAGTCACAGGCTCAAGTGGCTTGAACATATATAAACTAGGTGATGACACACCACTGGCTCCTCACTTGAGAAGCAATTAGCAATGGTCATCAAATGCTGGCATTGACTGCAACTTCCACATCATGTGAATATATGAAATAAAAACCCTCTGTACTCTGGTAATGCCTTTCCAATGAAGTGTTAAATCCAGGTCCCATTTCACCACCCAAACAATGAAAATGAAACCACAGAATTATTCAATAAGCAGGAACATTCTCCCAATGTCACATTCAACTCTTAACCCAGAACCTGGATATTTATTTCTTTGCTACACCTGGCACCTTGCTGTGAGCAAACTAGCTGTGATGCTCCTCTGTATAATAACAGTGGATACATTTCCAAAGTAGCTCGTTGGCTGGAAGGCATTGGGGATGTGCAAATTTCCATACAAGTGCATTTTATTTATTTCCCTGTAACACCGTCATCAAGTCAGGAACAGCCAGGAGTTGAACTTAGGACTTTCCTGGTCGGCATGACACAGTTGCACACCAGCCAGTCCACTTGCCAAGTGAGTCTTCAGGGAGCTGGAACTCACTTTTAAACTTAAACTTTTGCAGCCCTTCTGTTGCCAGTTAAAGTACGTATAAATTTAGCGATGAAACATTCATGCAACACTTTGAAATCCAAAGTAGTCCTAGCAACAAGCCAAATGACAGCATAAATTATTTCTCCTCAATGTGCCACACATGTTATATAAATAGTCTCCATGCCTGAAGGTGGAAGGACTTTCCACCATTCCACTTTTAACCACATTTTCTTGTGGCATAACAGATTAAGAGAGAGGAAGTCAGGGTCTATTTTAATGCACAGAGTGAACTACTTCAACAAATTTTCACTGTCTAAATGATGAGCAGGTAGCCAAGACTACACTGCATGCATCAAAAAGTAATTCACCCTTCTATAGCTACTTGACTGTATCCAGAAGCTGGCCGGTAGTGTATTTGCAGTCTGTTGCTGGCTTCATTCAAGTATCGAGGCTGAAGAATCTGGGATTATTCACCCTTGAGCAGAGTAGTAAGAGCAGGTTTGGCTGAGGAGTTCAAAAATGTGATGGGTTTTTATAAGTGGCGGTGGCTGGAGGAGTGGGAATGGAAAATGTGACCAGTAGCAGTTTAAGAAAGAAATGGAAGCAGTCAGCAGGTGAGAGACTCTGAGGAGGAACCAAAGCTGTTATTATCAAACCATAAGAAAAATAAACTTGGCAGCGAGGCCACTAAAGTGAGGAGGATTAGAGAGGGTTCTGAAAGGAGGAGAAAGAGCTAGAGAGCCAGAGAGGTTACGAGCAGGAATTCAAGAGCTCAGGTCCAATGCAGCAGAAGTCGACATGGGGGAAGTAATTATATTCTGTATGATCAAGAGACCAATACTGTGAGAACATGGAGATCACTATACTGTACCAGCAGGAGTTTGGAGAGTGAGGAATTGTCAAGGCGACGGAGAAGACTGAAAATTAGATTAAAAATTTTAAAGCTGAGATATTGTTGGATTGAATGCCAATGTAGAGAGAGAGCAGGACTGATAGGTGAGCCCAGTTCTGTTCGATTCAAGGTACTGAGAGTGAAATTTTAGGTGAGTTCAAGTTTATGGGGGTCAGCATGTGGGAGGCTGTGCAGGAAAGCACCTGAGTAGTTAAAATGAGAGGGAACAAAGGGATGGATTAAGGTTTCAGCACCGGATGAGATGAGGTAGGATCAGAGTTAGATAATGCTATAGACATGGAACCAATAGTTTTGGTGAAAAAACCTGTATGTGGTTGGAGGTACCTCTCAGAGTCAAAAAAGACAAGTTCGTGACTGATATGATTGAGCTTCAGAAGGCCGAACCACTGGCCAAGTCCTGAAGGACACAGATGTCAGACTAGGTCAATGAATTAATGAGAGGCAAACCTACTTGACCTCACCCTCTCTAATTCACCTGTAGCAGCTGTAGTTATCTATAATAGCAGTGATAAAATGACCACCACACAGTCCTTGTGAAGTCAATATCCCATCTTCACAGCGAGGACATTCACCATCATGTTGTATTGTGATACAATATGACAGGCTCAGAACAACTCAAACCGAGCATCAATTCAAGTGCTGTGGACCATCTGCAGCAGCGGGAATATACACAATCACATTGTCCGGCACAGTGCTCACTCTGCTATAACTATCAAGCCAGATCAACCACAGTCAATGTGAAACACAGAAAGGCATACCAGGAACTGTACTGGTTGTATCTAAAAGTGCAGTGCCAACCTCATTAAGCTGCAACACAGAACTACATGCATACTAACCAGCAAAAAGAGCATGCAATGGACAAAACTAAACAATTGCCCAACCCATGGATCAAAGCCAAGCTCTGTAACCTTCCCACATCAAGGAGGAGGCTCCAAGTACATCACTAGCCTCAATGATAGTGGGACTCATCACGTGAGTGCTAAAAAGAGTGAAGTATTTGCAACCATATTCAAGTGGAACTGCCAATTAGACAGACCATCTTATCTTCCTTCTGGGATCCCCACCATCACAGAAGCCAGTCTCCAGACGAAATTGATTCACTCCAGGTGATACCTTGAAATGGCTGAGAGCACTAGATACAGAAAAGGTAATGGGATCAGATAGCTTCCCAAACAAGCTGTCTCTCGAGCAGGACAGTAATTGGCATCAACTCACCAATGTGAAAAATTCCCCAGTTATGTTCTGTTCCATAATAAGTAAAATAAGAAGGGCAGCAGTAGAATGGGAACACCACCACATGCAATTTCCCCTCCAAGTCCTATACTATTTGGCGCTAATTTAGTAAGCCGTGAAGAGCACGGATTTTGCACAATTTTTCAATAAGGAGGTAAGAAGCAGCATTTAGAAACAACTTTAAAATTACTATGGTCTAATAGTAAAAAGATCAATTCAAACATTTCAAGGCATTTGTTTTAATTAGCTTATAGCAAGAAACAGCGATTCTTTTATACAGTTTAAATTTAAGTCGTATGGTCTTGATTAAAATCAACTTAAACATTTATGTCGTACTAATTTCTTAAATTGGATATGGCCTGTCTGAGCCCAGCATCTGTGATTGTCTCCAGCCAACCCCCGAAGGTTTTAACAAACAAGAAGTAATTTTGAGCATTATGACATTGCCTTCGGCAGGACTGATCTAATGAATGCTGTCCAAGAGAAAACAACAGAGTTTCGGGGTGGTCAAAATCCAAGGGAATTTTCAAACAGTTGCATGCGCCATCGAGATCAGCTTGAGCTTGCCCAAGAAGTAAGGGAACCACTCTTCCCTTGCAGGGCAAGATATATGAAGCCCAAAATAAGATGGTCCCTTCCCATTTTACTGTACAAGGGCTGGAAGAACAATTGTATCCCTTCTTTTATAACTGATGAGCAACTGTATAGTCTGATGCTATCAGAAATATTGCATTGTCAAACATCTCCAATTTTATTCTCCCATGCAAAGCAGAAAGACGTTGTTGTGCCTTTCACACAATAGTTGAATTTCAAAGTGTATAAGGCAGAATCTATAGATCTGTTGCTTCCTCTTAGCCTAAATCCACTGGATTAGTCTGTTTTAGACAGGAGTAAATCTTCCTTTGTTCAAAATTACTACCTCTTTGCCATACCTAAGGGGGTTGGCAAGAGACAATCATAATCGCCAGTCTCACAAAATCCGTAACCAATTTAAGAAAGCAGGACTAGGTAAATGCTTAAATTGATTTTAAGCAAAACCACATGTCTTTAATATAAACAACAGGAAAGAGTAGCTGCTTCTTGTTGTAATCTTAAAATGGCGTGCATTCGCATCTACCAGGTGGCGTACAAAAGGAATTGGTTAATTATCCAGTAGTAGTGGCAGGGAATGGAGAAACTTGGATAGTGCCAGATTGATCTAGTTCTTCCCTAATCAAGGATAATACAGAGGTAGAGAAGGTACAGAAGTCCAGAGTCCCACACCACCAGGTTCAAGAACAGCTACTTCCCTTCAATCATTTAGTTCTTGACCCAACCAGCACAACCCTAATCACTACATATAGTGACACTTTGATCATTTTGCACTAAAATGGACCGTTTTATTTTGTTCTAATTTTGTTCATTCCTTAAAAATTGTGTATAATTTATGCTTAATTTAGTTTTTTCTTGTTAACATTGCTTATCTGATGCTATATGCCTATGATGGTGCTGCGAGTAAGTTTTTCATTATACCTCTATATACATGTACTTGTGCATGTGACAATAACCTTGACTTTGACTTTGTATGTGTTGGTGTCACATCTTGCAGAACAGGGTCACACCTTTTAATATGACACTGGATCAGCACAATTATAATGATGATGTTCAAAGCTGGAAACTGAAACAGACAAGACATGGATAAATGTGGAGGCTCACAGTCCTCTGATGATGTTGGACTTGGCTTGCTACATGAAAAGTGCATCTTAAATGTTAACCCTGTAGCGGCTGCTACCGCGATGTGAAAGCAAGACATTAGTCGATGGGCTGCGGGACAAAAACTGATTTATTTTCCCGCCTTACGCGGGGCTTTTAAGAGGAACAATTCCCGCCCACCGAAAACGGAAATGACGTATGCGCTACGTCATCAAACTTTTCCCACGTGCGGGTTCTCCCTGTTGCTCGGGGAAGACGAAGGCCCAACGCCATCTTGGGCCTCGCCGCTCCGATGACGCATGACCCGACCACTGAGCCGGTTCGCTTGCTCGGACGGTGAGTCACTACAACCCCATTGTTTTTACTTTACTCTTGAACTACCTATCAAAATTGCAACTCAATCCCTGATCCTGCTGAAGTTGAATAATGCTGCAGAAATTCAGGGTGAAATGGGTTACAGGGAGGAATTCTCAGACTCTCTAATATCAAGTCTGGAGTCAAATTCCACTGCAGTCATCGAGTCTGGACAGTCACATTAGAGCATCCCCGATTGAGGCGTACTTGTGTCAGTCCCAAATGAATTTCTTGAATCTGTCTGACAATTATCATCACATTGCTTGTCCAGTAAGATGATCCAAATCTGTACCATTCCCACAGCACTTCTTGGAAACAGAAAGGAGACAGTCAGAAGAGCATGGAGAGGACCTTCCCTGCAGAGGAAAGCAGAGTAATAGTTTGATAATTTCCACAGACCCACTTGCCTCCCTTCATAAAGACAGCTGCAAAGTTGGCATTTCTCGAGCCCCTTGTAATCTTCTCATTGTTCCACATTCAGAGAATGTGTTCATGGAGCTTCTACACCAGTTCCTTAGCTGTGATCTGAACACTTTAGCCGGTCTGACGTCTAGTTTTGCAGACTGTATGTTCTTGGCCAGCTTGACACCACACCTTTAGGTGGACTGAAAATTGGGGGTGGGGGGTGAGTAGTGGAGCCAAGGGTGGTTCTGAGAGATGTCTCACACAATGTTAAAAACAGTTTCAATAGCAACGAATAGAAAAGTTAAGTTGTGGTTCAGAACTGCTTCCAATCGTCCTTGGCAGCAAATTGTGTTTCCCTTTCAGAGCACCAAGGGACACAGACCATGGAAGCCTGGAGTGAAAATGACCCTAGTGATTCATCACTGAAGGACAGTCCCAGAGGAAGTTGAGCACTTCCCCTACCCCAGATGCCATCTTCCCCTATCTCCCAGCCAACATCTATAATGGGGTTCAGCACAGGATAAGGTGTGCTTTTGTGTCCTTGACAGGCTGCTCAATGTGTCTTCACTGACGACCTATGGAATGGCACCAAGATCCAGATGAACAGTACGGTTCTCATCTTTACTGTTCTTTCAGGATGTAAAACTTGGATGATGTCATGTAAACCACCATCAAGAGCACCATCATAAATGCCTCTGGAAAATTCTTCACATCTTGTGGAAAAACCAATTCATTGGCATGTCTTCTTGCCAAACATAATGTCATCGACATGGAGAGAACAATCCTCTGGTATCAACTCCAACAGCTTGGACACACTGTGATTCTTGACTCCTCAAATAAGTCTGATTTCAGCCATAGCTCAGCCATAGGCAGAGATCTGGTGATGGCAAGAGGAAACACTACACACTGGCAGAACACCTCAAGGGAAATGCATGGGCATCATGACCCATCGTGAGGACATCACAGGAAGAGCTGGTCATTAACCTATTCCAGTGACATCACTGCCATCATCTGATTGACCTGCTTTAGAGACACCTAGTTCCCTAAGCCAAAGAGTGAATGTAGAAAAAAAAGGGAAAGAAACCTCACCAAATTGATAGCTCTCCCATCTGGATACATCCACAATTGCTATGAGAATTGGAGTCCCTAGGATTGGATCACTGAGTCACCTCAGGGTATAACCATAAACAATGAAAAGGGTCACTCAGATTGAGAGACTGGTGAAATGGATGAGTCTGCCTTTACTGTAATTGATATTATAATACTTAGCACATTCAATAAATAGCAAACCAAATATGAAAATCGCCAATACTTCACACTTGAATTGGGGACATGTTGGGACACAAAGATGAGCAATTGGGAGCTTCCTCCTGCTCCATATAAGGGATAAATGAAAGAAGTACTTCCTGCAGGCTTCTCATCGGATAAGGATGTAGATCCATAAGTGTTACTGTTACTAGTTTGTAGAGATGTCCCTGAGTAAAGTTTGTAAGAACACAAATGGTCTATTTTAATTACCTTACAGGATCAAAGCATAGAACCCATTGGTTGACTGTCTGGTTAACTTGGAATTTGCAGGAGTTGTCAGAAGGTTGCTTGTTTTGAAGTAGTACTGAAATCCACTTACACAAAGACAAAAACCAGTCCAAGTTCCTACAATGCAATAAGTAACTCAATGTACACAAGGCAAACAGAAATAATGGAGCGGATCTTGTTGACTGAAGTCAGCAATTCCTTTGCAATCTCAGTAAGAGCCAAATTTCTGCATACACCTTCCATCTTTGCTGATTATGATACTGGCAAACCCCCTGGATCACTCATATCAAAGGAGGTACCCAGCCTGGAGATGAGAGGAAAACAGTAAGCTATTTATTGTTTTTACACATTTCATTTTATTTTAATGTTTTATTTACTTCTGAGTTATATTATAATGTGCTTTCCTTGAACGTGTCTTCTAAACTCCAAAGGTCTGTATTCCATAGAGTTGAGAAGAATGAGTGGTGACCTTATTTAAACATACAAATCCCAAGGGAGCTTGACAGGGTAGATGATGAGATGTTTCACCAGTAGGAGAGTCGCAAACAAGAGACAAAGCTACAAGATAAGGGACAGGTTTATTTAAAACTGAGGTGCGTAGAGATTTCTTCTCTCACAGGGTAGTGAATCTCTAGAATCCTGAAGATATATTTAAGGTGGACGAAGATAAATATTTGAATGATGAGGGTTATGGGGAACTGGCATAGAAGAGGACCTGAGGCCAACTTAGATCAGCCATGATTATACTGAATAGCAGGATAGGCTTGAGGACCTGGTGGCCCACTCCTGCTCCTTGTGTGCTTCAAACTAATTCATTTTTATAATTCTCTTTGAATGGTTTCCGATTTCAAAGTTAAAGCAAACTCATGCTATCTTTGAGAGGAGGCTGGGTATTGGCTGAGGAGCCGCAAACTGCTCGCTTCCCAGGTGTAGAGGGTCAGTCAAGTTAGCCCCCCCACATCCAGACCAGTGAATACGAGTGGACAGGGCTGCGGTCAATGCCACTGGACAGCGAGCCGTCTCGGGCCATTTCCAACCCAATACACCATTCTTAGCATAGGTCACCTCAAGGCTATTTGAGACAGATTAACTTGAATCCTCGTAACTATTAACAGGCTGTATCGCCCTTCTATAATATTGTGTTTGTTTTTGCATTTTAACCTCCTTACATTTCTTACTGCAACTTCACTTATAACTGCAATACACTCACTGAATGCAGGAGACTGTATGAAATAAAAGCCACACATATATTGAGAAAACACTTAAAGAGAATCACTGCTTGTCATCTATAAATATATAAATGCCAAAACTATATTCTGTTCCTAGAGAAGAGATAACATCCATAAACAATGGAGCAAATCTTTGCCGAGATCCTCGCGGATGTGCCAATGGATTACGGGAATACACGGCCTCCCATTCAGGACAGTGCCAGCCCTAGGAGCTCTGTGCTACCCAGAGTCCAGTGAAGCTGAGTGAGCTCCTGTGCATTTCCCACTCTTTGACCGGGAAGTCTGCCCCCTGAACCCCCACCAGCTTAATCTGGCACACGATCAGTGGGGGAAAGGTAGGATTTTTATTCCATTTAGATAAGTTAACTTAATCATTTTAATTGTAACTTTAAATTTTTTAACAATAATTTCAATGTTAACATTGTTTATAATCTGTCATGGTCCCTGGGTGATTGTAATGTTTGTGTATCTGAAAGACATTCACTTGTATTCAATTTAAAGAGCAGCTTTGACAGCCAGCGTCCCACCACTTTTAATACCGTTCTTGTCAGTGCAGCCAGCCAGTGGCACTGGGAACAGCCCAATGCTGCCCAGCGCCTCACCTGTGTCCAGAGAGCTGGGGTCCCTGTGAAAGACTGCGCCCCAGAGAAAACAGCGTGATGTAGACAACGGACCAATTCAAAGTCGAGGAGGATCTGCCCCAGCATTTAAACGTTAATACCACATTACTGCATCAGCCACACATAATTAAATGCTGATACTATGGCGCATATTTTATCTAATTGACACTACAAATTAATTCCAATTCTCTGCAAGAATTAAACAACGGCAACATGCCCCTCCTAATACTTATTTCCACTTTGACTACATTGCACAGTGTCACTAATCTCATAGAAATATTTTCTTTTGAATCATTTGTACTCTGAACAATTAAACACCCATTCCTCAATAGAGTACAATATATTTGTAATAATTAAACGCTGATTGCAATTCACCATAAACTGTGTTTTGGGTAAGGACCATTTATCACAGTGGTACTCCATCAACAGCCCATACCAATACCATATCATCCATAAACTACCTTTCAACATTAATATCATGGCACTACATTCACAAAAAGAAATGAATACTGATAGCAAACAATTGTAAGATTGAGGAGCATGATTTAAACGTTACACCATGTTAATCTGCCTAATTGAGATTGAAATCATGATTACACAGAACTGTACCTAGGGCAGACGCAATTAAACAATAATATCACAGTTCCGCATCATTTACATATTCCACTTAAACACAAATACCTCTTGTCTGAAAACATGCAAATGCAGACATGAAACTTTTTCTTGTCCACACTGTAATCTGCATACAGGACATTTCACTGGTAGGACAAAGCAGAGCTTCTATCCAGTGACACCATGAACAGTATGATCTATAAGCTACTTTAAAACACTGATATCATTGGACTGCATCAACTTATAAGCAGATACCTGACACATGGTGATGATATATACTATAGATGATACAGCACCATAGTGATAATGAGCAGTAACAAGGGCATGGAATTCTCTGTAAAGTGCAATTAAGTGATGATATGATGCTATCATATCCTACATAATCAACACCTGAACAGTGGCAGCTTGGTTCTATATCCTGTGCAAGCAACAATATTTGTATTGTGCTTGACAGTGCCCTGATCCAATATCACCCAAAAACAGCATTTAAATGATGATGCCATGGTACTAAACCAACCAGAAATAACATTTAAACTGAAGCAAAATGTTGCAGATGGGGGAAAGCTAAAACGAGATCAGATAACGCTGAAAAAACTCAGCAGGTCAGGCACAACAGCTGCAGAGAAATCTTTGTGAGACCAGTCCCTCTATGCTGAATTGCTGCCTGCAGTCTCCCATTGGTCCAGATGCAGAGGGCCACCCTGAAGCACCCAAGTCCAAGAACTTATATTGAGAGGAGGACAGGACTCCAGGTTTATGGAGGGATCCAACCAAAACATCTCCGGCTTCTTAAATTCAGAGACAGTTAAAGAGGTAAAATTTGAAATAAATGGTGTGTGTTTGGGAGGTGCTGTTGAAGTAGACAGGGCAAGTATCTGCAATACTCTTTGATGCAGGATCCAAGAGGTGATTGTTCAACCTCGTGCTGGGAAACCTCAATAGACTGTTCCCCATCAATGGACTCCATGTGGACCCCAGCAATGGAGCAAACTGACTGATTCAGCCTTCCAAGCCCATCGTTAAATCTCGGATTTCCTGCATTTGACCAGGCAAACTTTTCAATAGAACCTGAAAAAAATAAAGCTAACAGGTTTAAAAGATACAGTTTCAAAGTAAGTAGAGGGGCAGGGTAAGGAGGAACAAACATCTGGTCGATGGGAGAAATTGAATTGAAAAAGAAGTAATGGTCAGGTAAAGGGGGATTTTAAGGAGATAATAAAGAAAATCGTGTCAGGCTTGCAGAGGTGACTCGTGTCAGGAAGAGCCCAATCAAGAGAAAACTTGGTTGTGCAACTGAATTGCTACAAATGTGTCTTTTTCTTTCATCTTATTCCAAGATTAGAAACACTGATGAGATTCAAACTTGTGACTAATGCAAAAACTGAAACCAGAGTATTATTCTATAGAATGATTCAGTTATCCTGCCCCCATCTCTTGTCTTTAAATAGATAGACTTGTCTTTCTGAACTCAAAATGGATGATCTCACAATTCCCACTCATATTAAAAGCCCTTCTATCATTTCTCCAATCCACATAATTTACATTATCTCCTGGCTTAGTTTCATCAGCAAACTTCTATCATTCCTTCACCCATGTCATTGCCATACATTGTGATAAACATAGTGTGGATCCCATGGGGGATGCCACTTGTCCCTCCGTGTCAATCAGATGAGGTGCCCCCTTTTCCCTCTCCCCATTTCTTGCATTACAAAGAGTGCTAGAAGATTAACTCCAATTCTATATGCCTTTATTTTTTTCAAATAGTCTTCTATCAGAACCTCATCAAGTACTAAGATAACATCCACCATGCAGGAGACCTTCATGGTTTTTCTGCACACCTTTTCCTTTGCACATGCAGACTGACACTTTCATCAAGGTATTCTTGTTCAAGTTTCAATCACACAGACGATTTCTTCCTTTCTTTCTTCTTTTTCTTTCTTCCCTCGAGATCGAGGATGACTTGCTTCTTCTCTGGTTTCGTGAATTCCTAATGAGGACAATGTGGGAATAGCAGACTCTTCCACAGATAGGCAGGCAATCGCTGACTGGGCAGGCAGATAGGTAGCTTGTGAGGTGGTGTACTGCTTCTGCCACTCGCACAGGGTTCTGTGTGCTCACAATGCATGGTCTTGAGGTTCTCAATAACATCCCAAATGTTTCTTCTCCACATTGAGTGGTTATGGGGACAGGAATTCCGCAAAGTCAGTGAGGACGTTGTATTTCTTTAAGGAAGACTTGAGCACATCCTTGAATATTTTTCCTCTGTCCACCTGGTAACCTCCTTCCATGACAGAACTCAGAGTAGTGCTTGTTTTGGGAGTCTGGTGCATAGTATGCAAAAGACATGGTCTGCCCAATAGAGCCAAGTGAAAATTACAAGGGCCTCAGCAGTGGAGATGTTGGCTTGGGAGAGGTTACTGTGATTAATTCCAGTAGCTTTCCAATTGTTAATGTTAAACTAATGTTTCCTCATTTTGCTCTCCGCTCCCTAA